>NC_142465.1:124245000-124362500 GCF_049115385.1 Moschus berezovskii
CCCCCCGGACGCAGCCCGCCTTCCCGAGGCCCCTGCCGGGGCAGCCCCAGGAGGACGCCCCGCCGCCCCTCAGCCTCCGCCCCGCCGCCCCGCCGCCGCCACTCTCCGCTCCTCGAGGCGCTCCGAGGACCAAGGCGCGAGCAGGCGCCCGGGGCCGACGCGCACCACTCCCTGCGGCCCCGCCCGCCGAAGCCCCCGCGGCCAATGGGCGCCCGGCGCGGCCGGCAGCCACCTATTGGAAGGCCGGACGTCTCTCGGGGGGCGGGCCTAGTCCAGCGCCGCGCCGCGCCGCTTCCTGGGCAGAAGCCGGCAGGCAGAGCGCGTCAGCTGGCGTTGGCGGGCAGCGGCCCGCGGCCTGCGGGTTGGGGGCCGCGGGTGGGCCGACTCCGCGCGCGGTGTGAGCCGGCGCCCGCCGAGCGCCTGAGGGCGGGTTGCGCGTGGCCGCGAGTCTGGCGGGGCCAGAGAGCGCAGAGGCCTGAGAGGGCTCTGAGGGCCGCTCGGGCCCCAGAGACAGTTGGAATGTGCGCGGCGGAAAGCGCGGGCGCTCTGGGCTCCCGGGACGCGTCACCGCCGCTGTGCGAGCGGGTCCTCAGCGCGGGCCTCGGGGGCAGCCCGGAGGTAGGGGCTGCGGGCGAGCGGGCGGCTGCGGCTGCCGCACAGAGCCACCGGGTTTCCTGTGTTCGGAGGCGGGTCACCCATCTGACGGGGCGTTTGCAGATACCTTTACTGGGATATGTGGTTTGAGAACCAAGAGAAGGGAGGAATGCAGTGCTACGCTATTAGTTATTTTAGACTCAAACGAGAAAATAGTATTTCATAAAATTTTTATTTAGCGTCCTGAAAAAGTTCACCTAGCACCACCTGATAGTTATTATGGGCAGATTTTTAAAATCTTACCTGATTGTTCATATATAACAGGAGTAATGGCTTGGTGATTACTTGTCCCTTAGTGTCTTACAGTATTCATCTGTAAAACATACCTACCTTGGGGGACTATGTGGATTCAATGAAATATAAAATATATAAAACTAACGAAATCACTTTTAAAGGAGTGTCTCAAGGCATTGTCCTATATACATACAAACAAAAACCACAATAATTGACCAATAATAATTAGCAAGTGAGTGAGCCCCAGGCCCAGCTCCTTAAAGCAGATTACTTAATTTCTGAGTAGCTGAAGTAGAATTTGGTCCAGGCATACTGAACTCTAAAACTGGGGCACTTAACCTGCAGGAAACGAAAAATGTGTTTCACAGGCTCTCTATTGGGCATCTACCTGTGCATAGCATGGGGGACTAGAAATCAAAGACCCAATACATACATGCCCGGAAAGTTTACACAGTTAAACGGTGTGTGGGGAGGAACAGCTCCACATTAACCATTTCCAAAAAGTAGAAAATTACTATCTCTATTAGAATTGAGCTGTGGGTACATTGCTCAGTCGTTTGCCTATTCTCTCACAGAATCTGGTAGAATTTGTTTACAAAATTAACATGGATTTTTTTTTAAAGGAGTTGCATAAAGTTACACATCACTTATGCCTCACTTCAGTTCAGTCATTCAGTCGTGTCCGACTCTTTGCCACCCCATGGATGGCAGCACACCAGGCTTCCCTGTTCATCACGAACTCCCTGGGTTCACTCAAACTCATGTCCATTGAGTCGGTGATGCCATCCAACCATCTCATCCTCTGTCATCCCCTTCTTCTGCTGCCTTCAGTCTTTCCCAACATCAGGGTCTTTTCCAATGAGTCAGTTCTTCGCATCAGGTGGCCAAAATATTGGAGTTTCAGCTTCAGCATCAGTCCTTCCAATGAATATTCAGGACTGATTTCCTTTAGGATTGACTGGATTGATTTTCTTGCAGTCCAAGGGACTCTCGAGTCTTTTTGAACGCACTGGTCATAGCAAATACCCTCTTCCAACAACACATGAGAAGACTCCAAATGTGGACATCACCAGATGGTCAATACTGAAATCAGATGGATTATATTCTTTGCAGCCAAAGATGGAGAAGCATTGCCTTTCTTTGGGACTGGAATGAAAAGTGACCTTTTCTGGGCCTGTGACCACTGCTGAGTTTTCCAAATTTGCTGACATATTGAGTGCAGCACTTTCACAGCATCATCTTTTAGGATTTGAAATAGCTCAACTGGAATTCCATCACCTCCAGTAGCTTTGTTCGTTGTGATGCCTCCTAAGGCCCACTGGACTTTGCATTCCAGGATGTCTGTCACTAGTGAGTGATCACACCATCATGGTTATCTGAGTGTTGAAGATCTTTTTTGTATAGTTCTTCTGTGTATTCTTGCCACCTCTTCTTAATATCTTCAGCTTCTGTTAGGTTCATACTGTTTCTGTCCTTTATTGTGCCCATCTTTGCATGAAATGTTCCCTTGGTATCTTATTTTCTTGACGATATCTTTAGTCTTTCCCATTCTGTTGTTTTCCTCTATTTCTTTGCATTGATCACTGAGGAAGGCTTTCTTATCTCTCCTTGCTATTGTTTGGAACTCTGCATTCAGATCGGTATATCTTTCCTTTTCTTCTTTGCCTTTCGCTTCTCTTCTTTTCTTAGTTATTTGTAAAGCATCCTCAGACAACCGTTTTGCATTTCTTTTTCTTGGGAATGGTCTTGATCCCTGTACAATGTCACGAACCTCCGTCCCAGTTCTTCAGGCACTCTGTTTATCAGATCTAATCCCTTGAATCTGTCACTTCCACTATAATCATAAGGGATTTGATTTAGGTCATACCTGAATGGTCTAGTGGTTTCCCCCACTTTCTTCAATTTGACTGAATTTTGCAATAAGGCGTTCATGATCTGAGCCACAAGTCTGCTCCTGGTCATTTTTTTTTTCCTTCTGACCGTGAAGAGCTTTTCTATCTTTGGCTGCAAAGAATATAATCCATCTGATTTCGGTATTGACCATCTGGTGACGTCCATGTGTAGAATTTGTGTTGTTGGAAGAGGGTGTTTGCTATGACCAGTGCGTTCTCTTGGCAAAACTCTGTTAGCCTTTGCCCTGCTTCACTCTGTACCCCAAGGCCAAATTTACCTGTTACTCCAGGTATCTCTTGACTTCCTAATGTCCTATAATGAGAAGGATATCTTTTTTCTTTTTTTAATGTTAGCTCTAGAGGGTCTTGTAGGTCTTCATAGAACCATTCAACTTCAGCTTCTTTGGCATTACTGGTCGGGGCATAGACTTGGATTACTGTGATACTGAATGGTTTGCCTTGGAAATGAACAGAGATCATTCTGTCGTTTATGAGATTGCACCCAAGTACTGCATTTCGGACTCTCTTGTTGACTATGATGGCTACTCCGTTTCTTCTAAGGGATTCTTGCCCACAGTAGTAGATGTAATGGTCATCTGAGTTAAATTCACCCATTCCAGTCCATTTTAGTTTGCTGATTCCTAAAATGTCAATGTTGACTCTTGCCATCTTCTGTTTGACCACTTCTAATTTACTTTGATTCATGGACCTAACATTCTGGTTCCTAGAACACTGCTCCTTACAGCATTGAACTTTACTTCCATCACCAGTCACATCCTCAACTGGGCATTGTTTTTCCTTTGTCTCTTCGTTCTTTCTGGAGTTATTTCTCTACTCTTCTCCAGTAACATATTGGGCACCTACCTACCTGGGGAGATCATCATTCACTCTCCTTATCTTTTTGCCTTTTCATACTGTTCATGGGGTTCTCAAGGCAATAATACTGAAGTGGTTTGCCATTCCCTTCTCCAGTGGATGACATTTTGTCAGAACTCTCCACCATGACCCGTCCATCTTGGTTGGCCCTACACAGCATGGCTCAGTTTCATTGAGTTAGACAAGGCTGTGGTCCATGTGACCAGTTTGATTAGTTTTCTGTGTTTGTGGATTCTACCTGAACAAACACAAAACGGCTTGAGTCTCACTACTATTTCCCCATAAAGCGTCACATAAACACCCAATCCAGACTAATCTTTTTGGTGTCCACAGTACACTGCTGAGGGTGCTTATATGCCAGCAGGCAGCATTGTCAGGAAGGAGGCTTGAGCTAACATCCCCAGGACCAGCAGAGGTGAAGATTGGCTTCAGTTCAGTTCAGTCGCTCAGTCGTGTCCGACTCTCCGCGACCCCATGAATCGACCCCAGGCACGCCAGGCCTCCCTGTCCATCACCAACTCCCGGAGTACACTCAAACTCATGTCCACAGAGTCGGTGATGCCATCCAGCCATCTCATTCTCCGTCGTCCCCTTCTCCTCCCGCCCCCAACCTTTCCCAGCATCAGAGTCTTTTCCAGTGAGTCAACTCGTCGCATGAGGTGGCCAAAGTATTGGAGTTTCAGCTTTAGCATCAGTCCTTCCAATGAACATCCAGGATTGATCTCCTTTAGAATGGACTGGTTGGATCTCCTTGCAGTATAAGGGACTCTCAAGAATCTTCTCCAACACCACAGTTCAAAAGCATCGATTCTTCGGTGATCAGCCTTCTTCACAGTCCAACTCTCACATCCATACATGACCACAGGAAAAACCATTACCTTGACTAGACGGACCTTGGTTGGCAAAGTAATGTCTCTGCTTTTTAATATACTCTCTAGGTTGGTCATAACTTTCCTTCCAAGGAGCAAGCGTCTTTTAATTTCATGGCTGCAATCAGCATCTGCAGTGATTTTGGAGCCCAAAAAAACAAAGTCTGACACTGTTTCCACTGTTTTTCCATCTATTTCCCATGAAGTGATGGGACCAGATGCCATGATCTTTGTTTTCTGAATGTTGAGCTTCAAACCAACCTTTTCACTCTCCTCTTTCACTTTCATCAAGAGGCTTTTGAGTTCCTCTTCACTTTCTGCCAAAAGGGTAGTGTCATCTGCATATCTGAGGTTATTGATATTTCTCCCAGCAATCTTGATTCCAGCTTGTGCTTCTTCCAGCCCAGCGTTCCTCATGATGTACTCTGCATATAAGTTAAATAAGCAAGGTGACAATATACAACCTTGACGTACACCTTTTCCTATTTGGAACCAGTCTGTTATTCCATGTCCAGTTCTAACTGTTGCTTCCTGACCTGCATACAGGTTTCTCAAGAGGCAGGTCAGGTGGTCTGGGATTCCCATCTCTTTCAGAATGTTCCACAGTTTATTGTGATCGACACAGTCAAAAGCTTTGGCATAGTCAATGAAGCAGAAATAGATGTTTTTCTGAAACTCTTTTGCTTTCTCCATGATCCAGCGGATGTTGGCAATTTTATCTCTGGTGCCTCTGCCTTTTCTAAAACCTGCTTGAACATCTGGGAGTTCACGGTTTACATACTGCTGAAGCCTGGCTTAATTTGCCTTAAAATTCCTAGCGGCCTTGATCCCACAATGCAATCTTGTCCAAGCCCAACATAGCACACAGTAAACCTTTAAAAATTGTTCAGTGAAGGGCACCCTGCCAGACTGTTTCCACCCCACCCCAGTTCAGCAGTGGGACTCAAGCCTGCTCAGCCTCCAGGGATGCGATAGCGTCCCAAGCCAGGGAGGTGGGACATCATACAGTAGGCACTGCTTTCCTTCCCTTTTCTTTAACATCTTGCCAATACTGCTGCTGCTGCTGCTGCTGCTAAGTCACTTCAGTCGTGTCCGACTCTGTGTGACCCCATAGATGGAAGCCCACCAGGCTCCCAGTTGACCTGCTGTGAAGATTGTCACTGTACTGATTCTGTTATGCCCTGAGTCCGGTCCCCCCATACTGGTAGAATAAGACACTCGCAGCAATGCAAAAGCAAGAATGGGGTTTATTTCTAGCTCGAGCTAGGGCTCATGCCTCCTCCAGCGCGGTGGAGTGGGACAAGAGCCCCGAGCCCAGGTCACAGCAGTTTTTATAGTCTTAGATTACATAAGCACCTATTTTTGTTCAAAAGATCAAGCTGGCAGAAGCTCATTGGCCAGTTCATGCGCGCGCGCGCGGGGTTTTTTTGGGGGGATTTCCCTTTTTCCTCTGATTGGCCCGATTTTTGGCGCCGGCGGGACTTTTCTAGGGAGGAGTTTCTTAATTTTGGCGCCGGCGGGATCTTCTTAGGGAGGAGTTTCTGTGAACTTAGCCTCCACCCTGTCTCCAGGAAATCAAAACTTAGGCCTAAGCAAGGTCTCAGGCCAATCCTGGCTACTCAGATGTTAGGGCTCCTAACAATTCGATATGAAGTCATCTATGGGTTTTCTCTATGGTGTTCAGGGGACTATTTGCCTTAGGAGTTTGAGCAGAGTGATGAGCATCAGGTCTTCATGCCTTTTCTACCTCAGATACCCTTTTTGTTGCCAATGCAAAGCAGGAAGATGACAGATAACTGGTCTGGATCGTCTCTTAGAGCTACAGAGTTGTACGTCTCTGTGGATGGAAGCAAGGAGGAAAGGGTACAGTCCATGTGGGTGATTCATTACAGGGACAGATCTGCTTTCGTTTTGGGTACTTACCTGCTAATTTGTTCCATGCCATGCTCTTCCTTTCCAAAACCCTTTCTTTGACTTTGAACTCTCAGCATCTCTTTCTGGGATGTCAGTTTGTTGCCTTCTATGTCTGTCCTTACTTGATCTAGACTAGTCGGACACGACTGAACTGGACTTCACTTTCACTTTTCACTTTCATGCACTGGAGAAGGAAATGGCAACCCACTCCAGTATTCTTGCCTGGAGAATCCCAGGGACGGGGGAGCCTGGTGGGCTGCCGTCTATGGGGTCGCACAGAGTCGGACACGACTGACATGACTTAGCAGCAGCAGCAGCAGACCTCATATACCTGGATCTTCCTCTGCCTTACTGACTACTCTTGGCCTCCGATCCTTCATGGACCATCCAGCTGTGTGTCTCTCAGTGTTAGAGTTCCCTACTTTCCATATCTTTTTTTCAGTGAGTGAGAAAGCGTCCACCAGATCTTTGTACAACATTTTCTTTAAGCTTCAGTTTCTCGTTGGGGATTTTGCTAGGTGCACATCTAGGCTCCTGAAGGAAGCAGTGCTCGAGGTTTGTTGGGGTGCATGTGCCTTTTGATGGATGGAGCTCTCAGGAGGCAAAAGTGTGGGAATGGCATAAGGCCGGACTTGAGAGTGTTTCTTTCAGGCATTCAGAGACTGTCAGTCTCCATTCTAGTGACTGCTGTCAATGGGTGTTCCCACCCACAGCCTAGGGTGATTCTTCTTCCTCCAGACGCTCTTCCACGTTGATTGCCTGTAGCCTTGCCATGTTGGCATTTGTGAGTTATCGCAATGTGACTTCCCATTGTCCTTTCGATTGGCACTCCTGCAATAATCAGGGATGCTGAGCGCCTTGTTTGGTGGGGGAGGTTGGGTGCGTCTGTGCTTTTCTGGTTTTTTCTTTCTTTCTTCTCCTATAAGGGTGGAGGACAATTTTCCTTAGGCAGTTGGCTTCCTGAACAGCCACTGCCATTCCCTGGGGGCAACTGGTTCAGAAGCCCAGGTCTTGAGGATTGAACTGAGGTGCCTGTGGTCATGTAGTTACAGAAAATGTCCACAAGGTGGCAGCACTTTCCCATTCCCACCTTTGGATCCTCGGGGCAAGTGGAGCCTTAAAGCCAACCAGCTTCCTGGGCTGTGCAAGAAATGAGTGGGATGTGCCTGAGCAGAGAGGACAGGGCCTGAGTCTCACTCTTTTCCCCTACAGCATCTCACAACCAGCCCATCCAGACGAGTCCCTTCAGGGTCCACAGTGCACTGCTGGGAGTTCTTAGGTGTTAGAAGGCTGCATTCTCAGGCAGGAGGCTGGAACTGGGACCCTCAGCACCAGGAGAGGGAGAGGTTGCCGAATAACCTCAGGTATGCAGATGACACCACACTTATGCCAGAAAGTGAAGAAGTACATAGCATCTTGATGAAAGTGAAAGAGGAGACTGAAAAAGTTGGCTTAAAACTCAACATTAAAAAAACTAAGGTCATGGCATCCGGTCCCATCACTTCATGGCAAATAGTTGAGGAAGCAATGGAACCAGTGCTTTATTTATTTATTTATTTTAAATTTTCCTGGGTTCCAAAATCACTGCAGATGGTGATGGCAGCCATGAAATTAAAAGGCACTTGCTCCTTGGAAGAAAAGCTATGACCAAGCTGGACAGCATATTGAAAAGCAGAGACATTACTTTGCTGACAAAGTCCGTCTAGTCAAGGCTATGGTTTTTCCAGAGGTCATGTATTGATGTGAGAGTTGGGCCATAAAGAAGGCTGAACACCGAAGAATTGATGCTTTTGAACTGCAGTGCTGGAGGACTCTTGAGAGTCCCTTGGACTGCAAGGAGATCCAACCAGTCCATCCTAAAGGAAATCAGTCCTGAATTTTCATTGGAAGGACTGATGTTGAAACTGAAACTCCAGTCCTTTGGCCACCTGATGCTAAGAGCTGACTCATTGGAAAAGACCCTGATTCTGGGAAAGATTGAAGGCGAGAGGAGAAGGGGACGACAGAGGATGAGACGGTTGGATGGCGTCACTGACTCAATGGAGATGAGTTTGAGTGAACTCCGGGAGTTGGTGATGGACAGGGAGGCCTGGCGTGCTGCGGTGCATGGGGTCACAAAGAGGTGGACACGACTGAGCGACTGAACTGAACTGAGATATGAGGAGATGCAAGGATTGAGGTAATAAAATCTGTCTCTAAACACACCCAGCAATCTAAAGACCTGTCCCACCAGATTCCCTGGAGCACGGAGCGCCTCACTCCGCCCTGCACGCCTCAGCGGGCGTGGAGGGTCAGCAGCTGAGGCAGCGTGGGCTTTAACCTCTGCAGAGGCAGATGGCAGGTGCCTTTGCTGTTCAGTCATTGGCAATGCTCTCGTTAAGTGCCAGTTTGTAACTGACAGTGGGTTATTCTTGTTGTGGAAATCCAGCTTAGAGCCATCTCTTGATGTGTGAGAATTTCCCAGACTAGGTCCCCAGACAAATCCTTCAGGGCCAGGGGTTCCTTCCTTCATTATATCTGCTCATTTGACTGGAAACCAGCAATGACATAGTTTTCTTTAAATCTGATCTATCATCCAGGCCTTAAAGTAGGCCTGGGTGATATTTCCCCTCCCCCTCTATAGACTTGGGTTCCAGGGATGAGAGCCAGAGAGGTTGGAGGACTGTCCAAGGGGGAGCAGGACATCCTTCCAGGAACCTTGGCTGCTGTGTTTTTAACGAGCTTCCTACCCAGCATGGTCTTCAATCAGCAAGTGTTGACGTTGAGGATAAACTACGGGTGAAAATGTAAAAGGCTTTTTTAAAGAATGTGCCTACCAGCTGTGCCTCTTATGGAGTATTTTCACCGTATTCCCAACCCTGGGAAAGTTCTGGGCACAGAGCAGATGCATAGTTTTTGTTGAATAAGTTCAGTTTCACATAATTATATCCATAGTGTCAGCAACACTATGAGGTATATTAGAACAGTGGTCTTCACAGTTGGTCCTTCACGGATCAGTATAGAAAGAGAGCTGTTTTCATTAGGAAGACTGTAAGAGAATTGCTAAGCTTTAAGTTTCTCTCATAAGGATATTTTAAGAAAATTAAACAAATCTTTCCCATCATCTCCAAGGCTATTGGAGGTCTGTTGAGGACCCCATGCAAGGGAGGGTCTACCTCTTGGGACACCCCTGCTTCAGCATCTCCCTAGGCCAGCAACCTGGAACAGCTGAGTACACTTGAAGTTCCTGCCTTGCCTTTGGGGGCTTTTGTGGAGACAGTTTTTGATGGACAGGAGTGGGGGAGGTTTCAGGGCATCTCAGGCGCAGTCCCCTTACTGTGTGCTCTATTTTTGACGGACAGGAGTGGGGAAGGTTTCAGGATGTGTCAGGTGCAGTCCACTTACTGTGCGCTCTATTTTGATGGACAGGAGTGGGGAGGTCTCAGGGCGTCTCAGGCGTGTCCCCTTACTGTGCGCTGTATTTTTGATGGACAGGAGTGGGGAGGTTTCAGGGCGTCTCAGGTGCAGTCCCCTTACTGTGCATTCTATTTTGATGGACAGGAGTGGGGAGGTCTCAGGGCGTCTCAGGTGCGTCCCCTTACTGTGCGCTCTATTTTGATGGACAGGAGTAGGGGAGGTTTCAGGACGTCTCATGCGCATCACCTTACTGTGCGCTCTATTACTAGTTCCATGGTCTTCCCTGCTGGCACCGTCAGTAAAGCGTCTGCCTGCGATGCAGGAGACCCGGGTTCAACCCCTGGGTCGGGAAGTTCCCCTGGAGAAGGACATGGCAACCTACTCCAATATTCTTGCCTGGAGAATCCCATGGACATAGGACTGGGGTGGGTTATAGTCCATAGGGTCACAAAGGGTTGGACACGGCTGAATGACCAAACACTTATTTCTAATACATTACATCAGCTCCACCTCAGATCATCAGACATTAGATCCTAGAGGTTGGGAGCCCCTGCTTTAGTTCCCTCTTTACACAGCTCCGGCCTGCTTCCTCCTCCTCTTCCACCTTCAGAACTACCTGCTGGGCTTCTCTGAGTGTGACCATGAGCCTCCTTTCCTCACTACCTTTCCTGATCCTAAGTCCCTTCTCTTAACTGGGTTTCCCTGATCTCCATTGAGACACCTTTGCCCCAGGTGGCCCTAGTGGTAAAGAACAAACCTGACAATGCAGGAGTTCGATCCCTGGGTCGGGAAGATCCCCTGGAGTAGGGCACGGTGACTCACTCCAGTATTCTTGCCTGGAGAATCCATGGACAGAGGAACCTGGCGGGCTATGGTCCACTGGGTTGCAAACAGTCGGACATGACTGAAGCGATTTAGCGCAGCGTACCAGAGGACCTTTGCACTGCAGACTCATGTGATTGTTTTGGCTCTTTGGAGTCCCTTGTCATTCCATGTGTATGTTAGGGTCAGCTTGAGTATTTCTTCCTAAAGGACTTTTGTAATTCATATTGAATCTTCATTTCAGATTGAAGATGCATTGCATAGCATTGCCATCTTAAGTCTTTTCATCAGTATTGAATATCTTTACATTTATTTAGGGTTTTTTCCAGCAATGGTGTATAATTTCCAGTGTGACATCTTTTCCTCCTCATGAAATCAATCCCAAAGTATTTTATTAATGTTGACATTATTGAAAGCAAATTAAATTCCTTTTCAGATTACTAATTTCTTGTGTGTACAGATAAAACTATGTAATCATTTATTTTTATCAGTTTGGACAACTTGATAATTCATTTAAACTTTTGGTTATAAGCCAGCACCACATTATTAGGTTGCTTAGTTTGTTCTTGCTTTGGCTATTGAGAGCTACTTCCATTGGCTCTTGTTTTCATTTAACATTTCTCTTTGTGGGTTTTTTGCTTTGTCTTTCTTTACTTTCTCATACTTGAAGATTATCCTGGCTCATATATTTACTGTCTCAATTCTAGTCTCAGTCATTTCTTCAAAGAGCTTCTGTCATTTATTTTTTTACATTAAATTATTTTTGGCTGTACTGGGTCTTTGTTGTTGCACGCTGGGTTTCTCTAGTTGCAGCGAGCAGAGGCTACTCTCTAGGTTCTGTGCTTGGGCTTCTCATTGTAACAGTTTCTCTTATTGCAGAACTTGTCCTCTGGAGTGTGCAGGCTTCCGTAGCTGCACGGGGGCTCAGTTGCCCCCGTGCATGTGAAATCTTCTAGGACCAGGAATTCAACCTGTGTCCCCTGCATTTGTAGGCAGATTCTTTACCACAAGACCACCAGAGAAGTGTCCTGTTCCCCTTTTATTAGAGAGTGATATTAAAAGTATACATTTAGGAGCTAATATGCTCAGCTGAAAATGCATGGAAATATATACATGTAATCCAGCTTATCTTTGAACATATTCAGCTAAAGATAATTTATGGTGAGATCTCCAATCTGATCATTGTGACATGGGTAGTCATAGGGCCCACGTGGTAGTCATAGGGCCCACGTGGGTTCTCATTGATAAGATGGCTCCATATGTCGACCTCGCAAACAAAGAATAGAATCACAGTGATCCGTGAGACTGACCAAATTGCCCAAATAGCATGCTGTTTTCTCACTGGCGCCTGTCTTCTCAATGCTGCAAGACACCAGATTCCAGACCTCCGGATACATGACCATCCCATGAGAGGATTTTTCACTGGTGGGGTATAAGAAGGACTCCGTCAGAAAGGGATTGCTGGTTCTCCTTAAGGGCCGGTCACCCTCTGGTTTCCCTCTAATACGTTTCCTTTTCTTGCCTGACGGCCCGGCTCGCTCTCTTTTTCTCTGCACTCGCCTTACATTCTGGCGCCCAAACCCGGGAGGGAAGATCCACCGCAACTGGGTGGGCTCCTCGGATGAGTCCACCTCTGGCCGTCCCCTCCCTTGGACCTTGCCGAGAAACTGAGACGAGCTCTGGGATGGGACCCTCCACTCACCTTGCTGGCCTGACATGCACACCACACACTGGTCCACTGCATCCGCGGTAATATAGATGTTTCAATGCTATTCTGTCACATCATCCCACCTTTGCCTTCTCCCACAGAATCCAAAAGTCTGTTCTTTACACCTGTGTCTCTTTTGCTCTTCTGTATAGGGCCGTTGTTACCATCTTTCTAAAGTCCATATATATGTGTTAATATACTGTATTGGTATTTTTCTTTCTGACTGACTTCACTCTGAATTACAGGCTCCAGTTTCATCCACCTCATTAAAACTGACTCAAATGTGTTCTTTTTAATGGCTGAGTAATACTCCATTGTGTGAATGTACTACAGCTTTCTTATCCATTCGTCTACCGATGGACATCTAGGTTGCCGCCATGTCCTGGCTGTTATAAACAGGGCTGCGATGAACACTGGGGTGTGGGTGTCTCTTTCAGTTCTCGTTTCCTCGGTGTGTATGCTCAGTAGTGGGATTGCTGGGTCATATGGCAGTTCTGTTTCCAGTTTTTTAAGGAATCGCCACAATATTCTCCATAGTGGCTATACTAATTTGCATTCCCACCAACAGTATAAGAGGGTACCCTTTCTCCACACCGTCTCCAGCATTTATTGTTTGTAGACTTTTTGATGGCAGCCATTCTGACTGATGTGAGATGGTACCTCATTGTGGTTTTGATTTGCATTTCTCTGATAATGATTGATATTGAGCATCTTTTCATGTGTTTGTTAGCCATCTGTATGTCTTCTTTGGAGAAAAGTCTGTTCAGTTCTTTGGCCCAGTTTTTGATTGGGTCATTTATTTTTCTGGTACTGAGGTGCATGAGCTGCTTGTATATTTTTGAGATTAATTCTTTGTCAATTGTTTCATTTGCTATTATTTTCTCCCATTCTAAAGGCTGTCTTTTCACCTTGCTTAAGTTTCCTTCATTGTGCAAAAGGTTTTAAGTTTAATTAGGTCCTGTTTGTTTGTTTTTGCTTTTATTTCCATTACTCTGGGAGGTGGGTCATAGAGGATCTTGCTATGATTTATGTCAGAGAGTGTTCTGCCTATGTTTTCCTCTAGGAGTTTTATAGTTTCTCGTCTTAAATTTAGATGTTTAATCCATTTTGAGTTTATGTTTGTGTATGGTGTTAGAAAGTGTTCCAGTTTCATTCTTTTAGAGGTATTTGACCAGTTTTCCCAATATCACTTGTTAAAGAGATTGTCTTTTCTCCATTGTACATTTTTGCCTCCTTTGTCAAAGATAAGGTGTCCATAGGTATGTGGATTAATCTCTGGGCTTTCTGTTTTGTCCCATTGATCTATATTTCTGTCTTTGTGCCAGTACCATACTGTCTTGATGACTGTAGCTTTGTAGTATAGTCCAATTGACTTCCTACTTTTGCATTTCAGTCCCCTATGATGAAAAGGACATCTTTTTTTTTTTTTTTTTGGTATTAGTTCTAGAAGGTCTTGTAGGTCCCCATAGAACATTCAACTTCAGCTACTTTGGAATTAGTGGTTGGGGCATAGACTTGGATTACTGTGATATTGAATGGTTTGCCTTGGAGATGAACAGAGATCATTCTGTCATTTTTGAGATTGCCCCCAAGTACTACATTTTGGGCTCTTTTGTTGACTATGATGGCTACTCCATTTCTTCTAAGGGATTCTTGCCCACATTAGTAGATGTAATGATCATCTGAATTAAATTCACCCATTCCAGTCCATTTTAGTTCACTGATTCCTAAAATGTCAGTGTTCACTCTTCAGTTCAGTTCAGTTCAGTCACTCAGTCGTGTCCGACTCTCCGTGACCCCATGAATCACAGGACGCCAGGCCTCCCTGTCCATCACCAACTCCCGGAGTTCACTCAAACTCATGTCCACAGAGTCGGTGATGCCATCCAGCCATCTCATTCTCGGTCGTCCCCTTCTCCTCCCTGCCCCAATCTTTCCCAGCATCATAGTCTTTTCCAGTGAGTCAACTCGTCGCATGAGGTGGCCAAAGTATTGCAGTTTCAGCTTTAGCATCAGTCCTTCCAATGAACACCCAGGATCGATCTCCCTTAGAATGGACTGGTTGGATCTCCTTGCGGTACAAGGGACTCTCAAGAGTCTTCTCCAGCACCACAGTTCAAAAGCATCAATTCTTCGGCGATCAGCTTTCTTCACAGTCCAACTCTCACATCCATACATGACCACGGGAAAAACCATAGCCTTGACTAGACGGACCTTTGTTGGCAAAGTAATGTCTCTGCTTTTTAATATATTATCAAGGTTGGTCATAACTTTCCTTCCAAGGAGTAAGCGTCTTTTAATTTCATGGCTGCAATCGTTGGAGCTCAAAAAAATAAAGTCTGACACTGTTTCCACTGTTTTTCCATCTATTTCCCATGAAGTGATGGGACCAGATGCCATGATCTTTGTTTTCTGAATGTTGAGCTTCAAGCCAACCTTTTCACTCTCCTCTTTCACTTTCATCAAGAGGCTTTTGAGTTCCTCTTCACTTTCTGCCATAAGGGTGGTATCATCTGCATATCTGAGGTTATTGATATTCCTCCCAGCAATCTTGATTCCAGCTTGTGCTTCTTCCAGCCCAGCGTTCCTCATGATGTATTCTGCATATAAGTTAAATAAGCAAGGTGACAATATACAGCCTTGACACACTCCTTTTCCTATTTGGAACCAGTCTGTTGTTCCATGTACAGTTCTGACTGTTGCTTCCTGACCTGCATACAGGTTTCTCAAGAGGCAGGTCAGGTGGTCTGGTATTCCCATCTCTTTCAGAACTCTTGCCATTTCCTATTTGACCACATCCAATTTACCGTGATCATGGACCTAACATTCCAGGTTCCTATGCAGTATTGTTCTTTCTGGCGTTGGACTTTATTTACTTCCATCACCAGTCACATTCACAACTGGGCACTCTTTTCACTTTTGCTCCATCTCTTCGTTCTTTCTGGAGTTCTTTCTCCACTCTTCTCCAGTAGCATGTTGGGCACCTACAACCTGGGGAGTTCATCTCTCAGTGTCATATCTTTTTGTCTTTTCATGCTGTCCATGGGGTTCTCAAGATAAGAACACTGAAGTGGTTTGCCAGTCTCTTCTCCAGTGGACCATGTTTTGTCAGAACTCTCTGCCATGACCTGTTCGTCTTGGGTGGCCCTACACAGCGTGGCTCATAGTTTCATTGAGTTAGACAAGGCTGTCCTCCATGTGATCAGTTTGGTTAGTTTTCTGTGATTGTGGTTTTTGTTCTGTCTGCCCTCTCATGAATAAGGATAAGAGAGTTATGGAAGCTTCCTGATGGGAGACAATGACTGTGGGGGAAACTGGGTCTTGTTCTGGAGGGCGGGGCCATGCTCAGTAATCTTTAATGTAATTTTCTGTTGATGGGAAGGCTGCATTCCCTCCCTGTTGTTTTGCCTGAGGCCAAAGTATTGACCCAGCGTCCACCAGAGACTCCTGGACTCTCACAGGGAGGTCCAGCTCAGTCACTTGTGGGGACACTGCTCCTTTCTCCTGGCTCCTGGTGCACACAAGGTTTTGTTTGTGCCCTCCAAGAGTCTGTTTCCCCAGTCCTGTGGAGGTTCTGTAATCAAATCCCACTGGCCTCCAATGTCTAATTCCCTGGGGGTTCTCAGTCCCTTTGCCAGATCCCCAGGTTGGGAAATCTGTTGTGGGTCCTGGAACTTTCTTAACACTGCAAGAATTTCTTTGGTGTAATTGTTGTGCAGTTTGTGGGTCATCTGCTTGGTGGCTCTGTGGTGGGGCTAATGGTGACCTCCTCCAGGAGGGCTTGTGCCACGTGCTGCCTGACCCAGGTCTGCTGCAGCCAGAGCCCCTGTCCCGGCAGCAGGCCGCTGCTGGCCTGCACCCCCAGGAGACCCTCACACGCTCAGAGGCAGGTCTGCTCAGTCTCTGCTGGCCTCTGGGTCCTTATGCCACATGCTGCCTGACCCAAGTGTGCTGCAGCCAGAGCCCCTGCCCCCCGGGGCAGGCGCTGCTGGCTTGCGCCCCGCAGGAGACCTGCGCATGCTCAGAGGTGGTTCTGCGCAGTCTCTGTGGGCCCCTGGGTCCTGGTGTACGAGGTTCTGTTTGAGCCGCCGTGCGTCTCTGCTGGGCACGGGGTTTGATTCTAAGCGCAATTTTACCCCCCTGCCATCTTGTTTGGGCTTCTCCTTTGCCCGTGGAAGTGGGGTGTCTTTTTTCAGTGGGATCCACCATGCTCCTGTCATTGCTGTTGTTGTTTCACGGTGAGTTTCATTTTGGAGTTCTCGCAGGAGAAGGTGACCACACGTCCTTCCACTCCGCCATCATTCCCCTTTTAAGGTATTACAAAATGTTGAGTGCAGTTGCCTGTGCCCCCGCAGGAGACCCGCGCGCGCTCAGAGGCGAGTCTGCGTGGTCTCTGCGGGCCCCTGGGTCCTGGTGCGTGAGGTTGTGTTTGAGCCTCCGCGCGTCTCTGCCGGGCACGGGGTTTGATTCTAAGCGCGATTTCGCCCTCCTGCCATCTTGTTTGGGCTTCTCCGTTGCCTGTGGACATGGGGAATCTTTTTTCGGTGGGATCCAGCATGCTCCTGTCATTGCTGTTGTTGTTTCGCAGTGAGTTTCATTTTGGAGTTCTCGCAGGAGAAGGTGACCACACGTCCTTCCACTCTGCCATCATTCTCCTTTTAAGGTATTACAAAATGTTGAGTGCAGTTGACTGTGCTATACAGTAGGTCCTTGCTGATTATCTATTTTGCTTTAGTTTTTTAAATGTTGACTTTACTTGTTTATTTCATCTATTTTGGACTGCACTGTCTTTGTTGCTGCGTATGGGTTTTCTCTAGTGTCAGTGAGTGGGGCTCCTCTTCCTTGCGATGTGAGGGCTCCTCATTGCAGGGTCTTCTCTTGTTGTGGAGCCCAGGCTCCAGGGTGTGCGGGCTGCTGTGACTGCAGCACGTGGGCTCAGCAGCTGTGGCTCCCAGGCTTTCGCGCACAGGCTCAGTAGCTGACTGAGAAGCCCTCACACTGCAACCACGAGAAGCCCACACGCTTCTCAACTGGAGGAGAGTCCACGCAGCTCAGAGACCCGGCGCAGCCAAAATAGACAGTAAATGAATAAATAAAATTATAAAATAACAGCAGCAATAACCCCCACAAAAATCAGAGCTGGTATCAGGTAGCCCGGTCATTAGGTCCATTTGTCTCTAGTTCATTGCACTGCTGCTTTCTTTCTGAAATGCAAAAGGAAGGAAAACTACAAGGGGTGGTCTGTGTGAAAGGCAAGCACCACTGTGTAAGTAGCATGGGGTTAGAGGAGACTAGGTGCACGATGTAGCTCAAGCAGACTTAGGGAGCAGAAAAGCAGACTTAGCTACCGAGTGCAGATTAGGAGCAGTGAAGGAAAATCTAGGAGGGATCCGGCCTGCTCGCTGTTCTCTTTATCTTCTTTGTTCTCAGGAAAGAAAAGAAAATCATTTCTCTCTTTTCTTTTCACTGTGAGAGGGTAACAGGGAGGAAGGCCATGGGTCTCCAAAAGGAAGAAATAGCCTGCAAGTGTCAGACATTTTATCTCTTTTAAGCGGCAGAAGGAAACAAACTAGCGATATTGTTTTCTTCTCTTTACAAATTTAAAAGGAGGTTTCTGTTAAAATACTGTGTTGCCATAATGACACCTGGTTTCACCTGAAGTTAACTATTCTCAAACCTTGAGTTAACCAATGCATTTTTCTTATGGAAATGTTGATCTTAAGCTATGTTAATGTACTATGCATGAGGTGGCCAAAGTATTGGAGTTTCAGCTTTAGCATCACTTGACTCACTGGAAAAGACTCTGATGCTGGGAGGGATTGGGGGCAGGAGGAGAAGGGGACGACAGAGAATGAGATGGCTGGATGGCATCACCGACTCGACGGACGTGAGTTTGAGTGAATTCCGGGAGTTGGTGATGGACAGAGAGGCCTGGCGTGCTGTGATTCTTGGGGTCGCAAAGAATTGGACACGACTGAGCGACTGAACTGAACTGAATGGACTATGCGTTTACCCCAGACTCTGTCTTCAAGTTGGTTCCACCTAACGGCTCAGAACCTACTTGATAAACCAGTGTGTTATACTCAGATATTGTTCTCCTTGTCTATGTAAATGAAGCTATTTGTATCGTAATCTGCCCTTCTACAAGATTCAAATCAATCGTTTTATGGCCCAGGATGAATCATCTGGTGCCAAGATTACCTCAAAATGCATCTTATGGATGAGGGGCCTGTTTGCCATTCTGAGTTTTAAGACAGTCCTTTCTTTCATTAACAGACTGCCAGTGACTATATAACATCCAGCTGAAGACTAGCAGGGGGTACTCTTTCTGTCCCCTTCTGATGCCTATGTCAGACGCTTTCTCTATCTCCTTTATACTTTAATAAAACTTTATTACACAAAAGCTCTGAGGGATCAAGCCTCGTCTCTGGCCCCGGATTGAATTCTTCTCCTCAGGATGCCAAGAATCCCAGCGTCTTTTCATTCAGCAACAACCTGTCAACTGCAATGCTGATAGAAGCAACTTAGATGAGAAGGAGTGGCCTTCAGGAGCCCAGCCTCATTCTCCAGTTGCTGTATAAAAGCAGTGAGTTTAGACATCACCAGGAGAAAAGCAGACATTTAATAACTTGTCTACCTCCTGTATATAGGGGAAAAATCCAGGAAACCTGAGTCACTCCGTGAAATTGTTGTAGCCATGCATTCCGGGAAACAAGAAGGACAATGCAGATAGTGGAGTGCAGTTTATTACACCAGCGGGCCCAAGGCAGAGTCTCTTAGCCAAGGACCCCGACCAGCATTTGTGAAAATCTTTTATACCCCATGTGTACGTGTCTGAACTCACCACTCCAAATTCCTTGAGACTTACATAAACCAGGGAAAATACGACCCCAATAACCCTATCATTCACGTGCTATGTCCTCATGTGCTCAAACAGTCAAACAATTAGCCAATAATCAATAAACCTGAGGTTAAACTCCAATAGATACAGAAAAATTTACGGCCTGTCTGGAGGAAGGGGTGATTAGTGTGTGTATTCTCTTAGGCGATGAATAACCTAGATACGATCTTCAAGGTTTCCCTATCTGGAGCGGATCTTATCCTTCTGTTGTCGTTTTCATAGGCACTAAACACAGAGTTCAGAGTCCATTGGAAAGATGGCTGAGCATGATCAGCATGAATAGGCCTATGATGGAGTCCAGGCCCTATGAATTCCTTCTTCAAAATGTCCAAAGCCATCACCTCAAGCGTGATCTTTAGAGAAAAATAAAAGAAAGACCTTGGTGAAAGGGGGAAGCCTGTTATGACTGGTTATCATGAAAACATAGTAAAGAAATGTATGATTGTTGTAGATTAAGTCAGGACCTCTCCACTGATAAGAATTACTTGAGAGTTACTCGTCATCTACTTCTGGTGCAAAGAAGCATAGCTCTTAAATATGTAGAGTTCTCTGTTGTAAATGTCCTTCACAAAAGGGCAGTTGCTGCTTAGTTTCCTGAGATTTCTGGTTTTTCCTTTTTTAAAAGTTAGACTGAAATAATCCTTATGCCAGAGAGGCATATTTTGGGGTGGCATATTCTACTCATCTTATCATGGATGTAACCCACTTTGCTTATGCTTTCATCAATTGAAGGATATCCTGATTTTTTTTTTTTTCAGTTTTTTAGCTATTATGAATAGTGCTGCTATGCATAAATGTATCCTTGTTTGAATTTGGGATAAGTTTTCAAAGCAGTTGACAACACTGAACACAAGATTGTTGGATCCAGTGTTTTGGCTTTGGAGAACACTGCCCAGCTGTGTTATAAAGTGGCCGTACACACATCCCACCAGCAGTGAGGGAGACTTCTTGTTCCTCATCCTCCAGCTGTGGATATTGTCATGTATATGGAGTTTAATAGTCCTGATAAGTGTGGTGTGATACCTCATGATTTTAACTCAGTGTTCCTTAGTTCATTTCAGTGCTCAGTCGTGTCTGACTCTTTGCAACCCCATGGACTGCAGAACGCCAGGCCTCCCTGTCCATCACCAACTCCCAGAGCTTGCTCAACTCATGTCCATCGAGTCAGTGATGCCATCCAACCATCTCATCCTCTGTTGTCCCCTTCTCCTCCCACCTTCAATCTTTCCCAGCATCAGGGTCTTTGCAAATGAGTCAGTTCTTCGCATCAGGAGGCCAAAGATTTGGAGCTTTGGCTTCAGCATCAATCCTTCCAATGACTATTCAGGACTGATTTCCTTTAAGAATGACTGGTTTGATTTCCTTGCAGTCCAAGGGACTTTCAGGAGTCTTCTCCATCACCACAGTTCAAAAGCGTCAATTCTTTGGCAGTCAGCTTTCTTTATGACCCAACTCTCACATCCATACTACTGGAAAAACCATTGCTTTGACTAGATGGACCTTGGTCAGCAAAGTAATATCTCTGCTTTTTAATACATTGTCTAGGTTGGGCATAGCTTTTCTTCCAAGGAACAAGCATCTTTTAATTTCATGGCTGCAGTCACCATGTGCAGTGATTTTGGAGCCCAAGAAAACAAAGTTTCTCACTGTTTCCATTGTTTCCCCATCTATTTGCCAAGAAGTGATGGGACTGGATGCCATGATCTTAGTTTTTTGAATGTTGGCTTTTAAGCCTACTTTTGCACTTCCTCTTTCACTTTCATTAAGAAGCTCTTTAGTTCCTCTTCACTTTCTGCCATAAGGGTGGTGTCATCTGCATCTCTGAGTTTATTGTTATTTCTCCAGGCAATCTTGATTCCAGCTTGTGCTTCATCCAGTCTGTCATTTCTCGTGATGTACTCTGTATGTAAGTTAAATAAGCAGGGTGGCAATATACAGTCTTGACATATTTCTTTCCCAATTTGGGATCAACCAGTGATCCATGTCCGGTTCTAACTGTTGCTTCTCGACCAGGATAAAGTTTTGCAGGAGGCAGATAAGGTGGTCTCGTATTCCCATCTGCTTAAGAATTTCCCATAGTTTGTTGTGATTCACACAGTCAAAGGCTTTAGCATGGTCAGTGAAGTAGAAGTAGATTTTTTCCTGGAATTCTCTCTCTCTCTTTTTTTCTCCAGCAGCTGTTGGCAATTTGATCTCTGGTACCTCTGCCTTTTCTAAATCCAGCTTGAACATCTGGGAGTTCTTGTTTCATGGACTGTTGAAGCCTTGCTTGGAGAATTTTGAGCATTACTTTGCTAGCATGTGAAATCAGTGCGGCTGTGTGGTAGTTTGAACATTCTTTGGCATTGCCCTTCTTTGGGATTGGAATGAAAACTGACCTTTTCCAGTCCTGTGGACACTGCTGAGTTTTCCAAATTTGCTGGCATATTGAGTGCAGCACTTTCACAGCATCATCGTTCAGGATTTCAAATAGCTCACCAGGAATTCCATCACCTTCACTAACTTTGTTCATAGCGATGCTTCCTAAGGCCCAGTTGACTCCACACTCTAGGATGTCTGGCTCTAGGTGAGTGATCAAATCATCTGGGTCATTAAGATCTTTTTTGTAGAGTTTTGTCTATTCTTGCTGCCTCTCCTTAATATCTTCTGCTTCCGTTAGGTCTATACCATTTCTGTCCTTTATTGAGCTCATCTTTGCATGAAATATTCCTTTGGTATCTCTAATTTTTTTTTGCACATATTCGAGTATTTTAACTGGGATGGGAGGAGAATGTTCAGGAGCAGCTAGCCTAGGGATCAGGCAGCATTTACTTCAAGATGCCACTGCATGGTCCCCCAGATTCCCACTGAGGAGCCTCCTTGTGGGAGTGGGGGTGGAGGGTTGGGAGGGTGGAAGGGCTGCTGTCTGCACGTAAGTCCCCACCCCCGACCATCTGCAGAATTGTTCATTGGTGTAGCAAGCATCCTAATTGGGTTCTCACCTCTGTAACAGGTGGGTTCTTAATGAGCAATGTGAACAGTGACATTGAATGTCCTCAGTCAGGACTAGATACTTACTACGCCACATACAGGTGTAAGAACCTGGGGATGCATGTGCAGCCAGTACCCCTAGGGACAGGGTTTAGACTTGACCCCTCAACGTTTTGGGTTCCAGCCAGTGCTTTAGCATTTCTGAGGGCCCAGTGCTGACTCTAAGGGTTCTGTAATCCAGCCTCCATCTTCCATTAGCAAGACCCACACTTCTAGGATCCTACAGAGCAGGGCCTGCGTGAGTTCTCTGTGGCTTCTCTAACAAACGACCACATGTTGGGTGATTTAAAGCAACAGGAGTTCATCCTCCCCCAGTCCTGGAGACCGGACACCTGAGATCAAGATGGCGCAGGGCTGAAGTCCCTCTAGAGGCTCCAGGATAGGGTCCTTCCTGCCTTCTTCAGCTTTGGGGCTCCAGGGGTCCTGGGGCTTGTGGCCCCTCCCTCCCACCTCTGCCTCCATCTTCACGAGGCTTCTCGTCTCTGTCCTCTTTCATCTCTTATAAGGACTCTGTCATGGATTGGAGGTCAGCCTAACCCTAGATGACCTTACCTTGATATCCTTAACTCCATCTACAAAGACCCTTTTCCCAGATACGGCCCTGTTGCTGTGTTCTGGGGGGACACAATTTTGGGCCACCATTCACCCCATTATCTGTATATAAAATAACCCTTTTTAGAAGATCAACACAGACCAATATAGAAGGGCACAGACAGCGGCCACACATGTGGAGTCTGGAGAGAATGAGGATGCTGGAGTCACGTGGAACGGATCAAGGCCTTGCTTCATCAGGTGAGGGGAATCACAGGGAGGAGCAGGGCATGGTCCAGTTCAGGCTTCAGAAAGACCATGATGGGTGGGATGTGAGACGCACCGTGAGGGCAGGGAGCTTTGTAGGGCCTGATGGAGGGATTAGGCTTGGGCCAAGGCCGTGGGTGTAGCGGGAAATTAGCGTGGGGGTTAGCCATATGCCCTGGAGAAGGAGCTGACAGTCCCTGGGGCACAAAGAACTGGGAACCTGGGAAACTTGAGTCCACACACCTGAGTGCAGTGAAGCCAGTCGCCTGACGCCAGTTGCAGTAAAGGAAAGTGTGGCAGTAATTGTAAAGGCACCGATACGTGGAGATGGGTAACTCGTGCTCTAAACCCTGAAATCCCTCAGGGTTTCAGGAAAGCAGTTTTACAAGCCACATGAGGGAGGGTTTCACCGAGTATGTGATTCTCTGGTGCACGGTTCTCTGGTTGGTGAGGTAACAGGTGGCTAACCTCACAAATCCTCAGGCACTGGACATTCTGGGGGTGATGTGTTCATGCTTATCAAGTAGTTAACTTCTGCCACTCAGTGGTGCTTTTAGCGGCTGTAAAACAACTCCCTGAGTGTGCCTCAGATACTGTTATCTCCATACTTCAGAGAGGAGCTACAGCAGAGGATACGGGACAGCATCTGTCCTGGGAGGGCCCCATAGGCTCCTGCTTGGTTACACCAGGTGTCTGGACTCAGCAGCTGGAGAAGTTGGGGCTGCCTCCTGGGCAGCAGGAGGATCACAGTCCTTGAGGGGCCTATTAGCCTCCAGGATGAGATGGGGAGGCCGTGGACCTGGCCTGGGAGAGGGGTGCAGGCCGGAAATGTCACTGGACTCATCGCAGGGAGGAAGGGGAAAGGCCAGGAGGGGGCAGGAGGGTTATAGCACCTACATGCAGGTGGTGGTGGTCCTGTTGGACACAACTCAGAGCCATAAGGAGTGGTGGTCAGGGGCTTAGCTTCATCCTCTTGTTCTTTGCTTATCTGTAACTTCCCATTCCTGCAGCGAGGAGCCTGGCCTCCACCATTTGCATTTGTCAGCTCTTTTCTCCTCTTCAGATTACATGTACAGTGGTCTCAGAATTGCTAGCTGCTGCACTCTGGAAAGATCTCTGTAAAATGAAGCCCAGTGTTTATGTGCAGCCATTTTGCCTTTTGTGTGTCGATTCATTCAGTTCCAAAACCAACACACTTTGCCCATCTCCTACAGTGAGATGTCTTCTTCGTGCATTTCTCATGTGGTTAGGTTCTGTTACATTGTGTATTCTATCCTCTAAATAACTATACTTGAATAGATTGTTTGATCCCTTGGGCTATACAAATAGATGAGAGTAGACAAATGCATAGTTACAGGTGTCCATCCTAAAGCATCACAGGGAATACTTCAACCCCCTTCAGCAGACGATCTGCTTGTCATCTGTGTAGCTCTGCTTTTCCTGGAAGGTCATGAATGAGGTCACACTGTGTGGCTCTGCTTTCCCTGGAAGGTCATGAATGAGGTCACACTGTGTGCAGCTCTGCTTTTCCTGGAAGGTCATGGATGAGGTCACACTGTGTGCAGCTCTGCTTTTCCTGGAACGTCATGAATGAGGTCACACTGTGCGCTGTCTCTCCAGACTGTATCCTTTCACTGAGTGACATGCACGTGAGAGGTAACCCTGCTTTTCAAGGTTTGGTGGTTCATTCCTCACTACTGATGAGTAATACTCCATTGCATGTGCATGGGAGGAAAAGCAGTTTTCACTCTGCTCCTCCATAATAAAAGACAAATTACCAGGAGAAAAAACAGAAGCTATGCTTCCCTGGTGGCTTTGTGGTAAAGAAAGAATCTGCCTGTAATACAGGAGACCTGGGCTCAATCCCTGGGTTGGGAAGATCCCCTGGAGAAGGAAATGGCAACACACTCCAGTATTCTTGCCTGGGGAATCCCGTGGACAGAGGAGCCTGGCGGGCTACAGTCCACGGGGTCGCAAAGAGATGAACACGACTTAGTGACTAAAACAACAAATAGCTTCTGTATACAGGGGAGCTACCAAAGAAACCTGAGTCACTTCCTGAAATGCCCAAAGTCATCACCTTATATGCCATCTTCAGCCAAAAGCAAGACCCTGAAGAATGGGAGAAGCCCGTTATGGAAGATAATTACACAAAACACAGTAAAGAAGGGTATGATTGTTTATAGATTTAACTCGGGACCTCTCCATTGATAAGTTACTTGAGTTTTAATTATCCTTTTATTTCTGGTGCAAACAAGACAACACTTAAATGCAGAGATTTCTCTGTTGTAAATGTCCATCACAAAACGGCAATTGCTACTTAGTTTACGGAGAGTCCTCTTTTTTTTTTTTCCCCAGTGGAAGTGGACTTAAGCAATCCTCACAGCAGAGAGGCATATTTTGGGGTGGCATATTCTACTTGCTTTGACATGGAAATTCCCCAATTTGATTATGCATTCATCTATTGAAGGATACCCTGATTACTTCTAGCTTTTAACTCTTATGGATAGTGCTGCTGTGCCTAAATTTATCTTTGTTTGCATTTGGGCATGGATTTTTCAAAGCAGTTTCCTAAATACTGGAGGTACTATTGTTGGATCCCAAGGTGAAGTTTGTTTAGCTTTAGAGAAAACTTCCCAACTGTGTTACAAGGTGGGTGTGCATGCATCCCACCACCAGTGAGGGAACTTTCCTGCTATTCCTCAGCTTCCAGCAATTGGCATTGTCATATATTTAGAGTTTAGCAGCCTAATATGTGTAGTGTGATAACTTGTGACTTTAATTTGTAATTCCCTAATGGTGTATGATCTCCTTTAGAATGGACTGGTTGGATCTCCTTGCAGTCCAAGGGACTCTCAACAGTCTTCTCCAGCACCACAGTTCAAAAGCATCAATTCTTCAGCGATCAGCTTTCTTCACAGTCCAACTCTCTCATCCATACATTACCACGGGATAAACCATAGCCTTGACTAGATGGACCTTGTTTGGCAAAGTAATGTCTCTGCTTTTTAATATGCTATCTAGGTTGGTCATAACTTTCCTTCCAAGGAGTAAGCGTCTTTTAATTTCCTGGCTGCAATCAGCATCTGCAGTGATTTAGGAGCCCCCAAAATAAAGTCTGACACTGTTTCCACTGTTTCCCCATCTATTTCCCATGAAGTGATGGGACCAGATGCCATGATCTTCGTTTTCTGAATGCTTAGCTTCAAGCCAAACTTTTCATTCTCCTCTTTCACTTTCATCAAGAGGCTTTTGAGTTCCTCTTCACTTTCTGCCATAAGGGTGGTGTCATCTGCATATCTGAGGTTATTGATATTTCTCCCGGCAATCTTGATTGCAGCTTGTGCTTCTTGCAGCCCAGCGTTCCTCATGATGTACCTTGCATATAAGTTAAATAAGCAGGGTGACAATATACAACTTTGACGTACTCCTTTTCCTATCTGGAACCAGTCTGTTCTTCCATGTCCAGTACTAACTGTTTCTTCCTGACCTGCAACCAGTCCATTCTAAAGGAGATCAATCCTGGGTGTTCATTGGAAGGACTGATGCTAGGGCTGAAACTCCAATACTTTGGTCACCTCATGCGACAAATTGACTCACTGGAAAAGAGTCTGATGCTGGGAGGGATTGGGGGCGGGAGGAGACAGGGACGACAGAAAATGAGACGGCTGGATGGCATCACCAACTCGATGGACATGAGTTTGAGTGAACTCCGGGAGTTGCTGGTGGACAGGGAGGCCTGGCGTGCTGTGATTCATGGGGTCGCAAAGAGTCGGACGTGACTGAGCAACTGAACTGAACTAAATGGTGTATGGTGTTGAGCGTGTTTCCGTCTTGTACTATCTGTATAACTTTTTTTGGCTGGGTGTCTGTTCGATCTTCACTTATTGTTTATAGGGTTGTTCAAGAGGTCTTTGTCTGTTTTGTGTCCAAATCCTGTATCAGATATGAATTTTGCAAATATTTTTCTCCGTTTGTGGCTTGCATTTTGGTTTTCTGAATGAGGTCTTTCAGAATAGACATCTTTATTTCTATAAAGTCCACAATACTTTTCCTTTGTGGACTGACAGCTTGTGTTTTAAAACTCAAAGCTCATGATATACGGGCCAAACCCAGGGTCATGTAGATATTCTATGTTTATGTCCACAATTTTGATAGTTTCAAAATTTAAATGTCTGTTAATAATTTTGAGTGAATTTGGTGACTACATTTCATTCTATAGAGTTTCAAGATAATTCCTTATCTATTTTGGAGAAGTTTTGGATATCGGCACTGTTTCAGTTTGAATTTCCATAGTTTAGTGAACCTAGCAGAACTGCCCTGAGGGGCGGAGTCTCCGCTTGGCTGCGCCTGCGTAAGTGAGGGAGGCTAGATCTGCAGTTCTCATTGGCTGGCAGGAGCGCGGAGCCCGCCTCCCCGCCCCGCCCCCACCCCAAGCTGAGTTCCAGCTCTGACCGAGCGCCTGGCTGCCTGTGGCTGCCGGCGGAAGTCTGGTCGCCTCAGGACCCACTGGGGCTTCAGCTTCGGGACATTGTGGGGTTCAGTTCAGGCTGACGGTAGTCTGGTCGCCTCAGGACCCACTGGGGCTTCAGCTGCGGGACATTGTGGGGTTCAGTTCAGGCTGGAGGGAGTCTGGTCTCCTCAGGACCTGCTCAGGTTTTGGCTTTGGGACATTTGTGGGGTTCACTTCAGACTGACAGGAGATGGGTCTCCTCAGGACCCATTGGTGTTTCGGCTTTGGGACTTTGTGGGGTTCAGTTCAGGCTGACAGGAGTCTGGTCTTTTCAGGACCCACTGGGATTTCAGCTTTGGGACATTGTGGGGTTCAGTTCAGGGAGACGGGAGTCTGGCCACTGAGGACCCACTGGGACTTCGGCTTTGAGATGTTGTGGGGTTCAGCTTAAGCTGACAGGAGTCTGGTCTCCTCAGGACCCACTGGGTTTTCAGCTTTGATACTTTGTGGGGTTCAATCCAGGATGATGGAACTCTGGCCTTCAGGACCCATTAGTGCTTTGGCTTTGAGACATTGTGGGGTTCAGTTCAGGTTGACAGCCTAGTTTCCTCAGGACCTGCTGGGGCTTCATCTTTGGTACTTGTGGGGTTCAGTCGAGTCTGACAGGAGTCTGGTTTCCTCAGGACCTGCAGGGAGGTGGTGCCGCTGAAGGAAAAGGTGAGGAAAGTTGGGAAGAAACTTTCTGTGTGTGGCTGTTGCTGAGTGTCTGTCTTCAGAGGAGCCAGGACAGTTAGAGCTTGATGTGGAAAGTTGTGGGTTTTTAGTCAGTTTTTGTCTGTGGTATAGAATGGTGTCCAGTGTTGTTCCTTGGTGTGTGGTGTCCATTTTCCCCAGCATGGCTTATTGAGGGGACTGTCCTTTCCTGGGTGTATGTTCTTAGCTCCTTTCTTGTAAATTGATTACCATGAACCTGCAGATTTATTTCTGGGTCTCTGGTATCTGTGCCTGTTTCTGATACAGTGCCACACGTCTTGTGGTACCTTTAGATGTGTAATGTAGATTGAAGTCAGGGATGGAGATGCTGCCAGCCTGTTCTCCTTTTCAGGGTCACTTTGGCTCTTCTGGGTCCTTTGTGGTTCCACACGGATGTTAACATTGTTTTTGTTTCTGTGAAAAATGTCAGTGAGATGTTGGTAGTGATTGCATGAATGTGTATGTTACTTTGGTTAGAATGGAGGTTTTAATGGTACTGTCACCCATGAACATGGGATATCTTTTCATATCTGTTCAGTTTAATTGAGCACTGTGTCTTGCAGTTTTTAGCTTGCAGCTGTTTCAAGTCCTTGGTTAAATTTCTAGTTTTGGGGGGATGCAATTGTACAGGGTATTATTTTATTAATTTCTTTTTCTGATAGTTCATTATTACTGTAGAAAATCACACATAATCTTGCAGTTCTACTGATTTATTTTTTGGCCATGCAACTCAGCATGTTGGATCTTAGTTCCCTGATCAAGGATCAAACCTGGACCCCCTGCAGTGGATGTGTAGAATCTTCACCACTGGATTGCCAGGGAAGTCCCTGAATTCACTTTATGTTCTGACAGTTGCTTTGGTGTGGTGTTACATGGAAAACTAGAAATCAGATATCTCATAATTTCAGTTCCATCAGGGCCATCCACAGCACTCAAGGCATGGTGGCTACTCTTCCTACGGTGACTTTTAATACCATGTGGACTACTACAAGGCAGTTAGCATCACTACTTTAGTTGAATTTGGTCTGGTTAAGTCTTGGACTCTATTGCAATGTTTGATGCCATCTCTGATTTTTTGGCATGTGACTTATATGGTTGTTCAGTTCAGTTCAGTTCTAATTTACTTTCTAGTAAAATTTCAAAAGCTTCAAGTTTAAATAGTGGTACAAACTTTTCTATATTCACACCAAAAAATGCAATGTGTTTTACCTAAACAGGGTCACTTCCCCAGGGAACCAGCCCATAACCCCCAAATGGGGGATAGTTATGGTGTCCACATTACAATTGAAAGGTTGTTGGGGAATGACACAAAGACCCTGGGATCTTGGCCTCCGGAGGAGAAGAATTCAATCCGGGGCCAGAGATGAGGCTTGATCGCTCAGAGCTTTTGTATAATAAAATTTTATTAAAGTACAAAGGAGATAGAGAAAGCTTCTGACATAGACATCAGAAGGGGGCAGAAAGTTTACCCCCCTGCTAGTCTTCAGCTGGATGTTATATAGTCACTAGCAGTCTGTTAGTGAAAGAAAGGAATGTGTTAAGGCTCAGAATGGCACCAGGCCCCTCACCCATAAGATGCATTTTGGGATAATTTTGACACAGGACAATTCATCTTGGGCCATAAAATGACTAACTTGAAATCCCATAGAAGGGCAGATTGCCATATAAATAGTTTCATTTTACATAGATTAAGGGAACAATATCTGAGTATAACGTACAGGTTTGTCAAGTAGGTTCTGAGCCATTTGGTGGAACCGACTTGAAAATAGAGTCTGGGTCAAATGCGTAGTACATTAGCATAGCTTAAGACCAACATTTCCATAAGAAAAATGCATTGGTTAACTCAAGATTTGAGAATAGTTAGCTTCAGGTGAAACCAGGTGCCATTATGGCAACACAGTAGAAACTTCCTTTTAAATTTGTATAGAGAAGAAAAAAATATCGCTAGTTTGTTTCTTCCTGCCGCTTAAGAGAGATAAAAATGTCTGATACTTGCAAGCTATTTCCTCTGTTTGGAGACCCCTGGCCTTCCTGCCTGTTACCCTCTCACCCCTTTTCTTTTAGAATTATGTTGCCTAGGGAAAAGGGGCGTCGTTTTCGTTCCATATCTGCTTCCAAGCTGACAAGGGGCGTTGTCCCTAAATCGGTGAGGCAACATATTCTCCTAATCCTCATACTGAGGATGTCTGATCCAGGGGCCCCAAATAGTAATTGAGGAATCTGCAGCAGAGCAGGAGTTTGAGCAACCATTTGTAACTTAAAAGCTTTCATGCGACTGGAAACAAATCCAGTTACACAGTTACGGATGCAGGGAGCAAACAGCAAAAACAAAAGAATTATTGTAATTAAGATAGTTTTCCACCATGGAGAACTAGTTAATGTCTCCCAAAGTGAGGCAGTTGAGGCTTCAGGAGTATCCGTGGCCCCAATCATCTTGTTCATGTGTTTAGCAAAGTGAGTAACATTGGTGCTCATATCAGGTATATATGTACAGCATTGGGTATGAATAATTGCACAAGTTCCCCCTCGAGTAGCTGTCAGAATATCTAAAGCCAATCTGTTTTGTAAAACCACCTTTCTAATTTGTGCTTGTTCAGCATTAAGAGCTGAAATAGCTTTTTGAGAATCTTGTAATGCCTGTTGAGTAAAATTAGTCAAAGCATCTACTCGTAGAATAACATCTGTAGTTCCCAAAGAGGGAACAAACACTGCAGCCAAATAATCATACCAGTGAAATACAGACCTTGCCCACCGAGTTTTAAGGTGGGGTAAATTAGCAGGCTTCTCTGGAAGCTCTGAAAATATAAAGCTGTGAGTAAAGGCTAGACCCAGGGTGCATCTCCCTATCCAACCAGGGGGAAGCCATGCCCATAGGTAAGAGCCATGTATCCAGTAAGTCCCGTTGAGCAAGCCAGCGTGACTGAGATATCCAGTCCCAATTCGTGCCTGGCCAGACAAAGGGAGGACCTGAACTAGGGTTGGAAAACACTGGAATGATTACATTGCATATTTCTTGAGGCAAAACTCCCAACTGTTTCCAATCATTGTAATTAAGTTGATGGCTAAATTTGGGGGATGGCTCTGTTTGTTCCCAGCATATAGGGACGGTAGATATTAGACGTCCTTTTTCAGGAGTTAGCCATATAACCTCATCCCATATTTGGTAAACATCAGGTAAAAAACCATTAGATCTAGACCTATTTGTTTTATGTGTAGCGAAATAGTCATTAAACCAAGACAATGTATAATCAAAATTAAAAGTCACGTTATGTCCATAGTTAAAGTACAAAGTGTTGCACCAGTCCATGTTAGGGTTGTTAGATGTCATCAGATGAAGAAGAGGCATCCCATATGATTGTTGTCAAAGGTATTCGCAGACTTGGAGAAAGTCTTTTCATTGAAGTGGAGATGTCCACCACGGGAAGCCTTCCACTGATGAAGAGGGGAGCCCTCCGCAGACCCAGCAGTTAGACAGATATGTGGAATGCAGCCTAGGAGTGAGGCCAGGACAGGAACGCATTGTCTTGAGGATCAAATGGCAGACTCAGGATTTTTGGAGTCAGCAGAAATAGGCTCACATAGGTTATCAGGCCCATCTGAAAAGTACAAAGTCAGAGCACAGAAAGTAAAGACATAAAATGACATCACTTAGTTCTGGTCAGGGTGCCACCTCTTAACTCGAGTGTGATGTACCCACGAATCAATTCCTGGCACTTTGACAGCTGTGGGAGAAGAAAGAATAAGCTGATAAGGGCCTTCCCAGAGGGGCTTGAGGGATGGGCCCCCAGATCCCAGTGTTTTTATGAGGATCTCAGTTCCCGGCTCAAATAGAGGCTTGCTTGACTCAGAGGCTGGGTCAGGAGTCGTCTCCCAGAGTTCTGTTGAAAACTGTTGAAAAGCTGAGAGCTGAGTTACATAATTAGTTAATTCTAAGGCTTCAGGGTCTATAACAATGTCTGTGCATAAGAAAGGCGTTCCATAAATACATTCAAAGGGGGATAGTCCCTCCTCTTTGGGGGCAGTTCGAGCCCTCATTAAAGCTATGGTAGGACTTCAATCCGATTGTCCTTCGTCTCTTGAGTTAATTTGCGCAGATGCCTTTTGATAATGTCATTAGCTTTTTCAACCTTTCCTGAGGATTGGGGTCACCAGGAACAGTGTAAGTGATATTCTATTCCTAGAGCTTCAGATACCCCCTGAGTTACTGCAGCTTTAAAGGCAGAGCCATTGTCACTCTGAAGGCTCCGTGGCAGTCCAAACCTGGGAATAATTTCATGGATTAAAATCTTTATAACCTCCTTAGCTGTTCACTACGACATGGAAATCTTCAATCCATCCAGTAAAAGTATCTACCCAAACTTGTAAGCAAGAATATCCATTAGCTTTTGGCATATGAGTAAAATCTATTTCCCAGTCCTCTCCAGGATACTTCCCACTTCGTTGTAATCCAGATTTTGCTAGCTTTTCAGTCTTTGGGTTATTTTTCTGACAAACTTCACACCTTTTGATAATGTTCTTTAAAGTTTTCATTACATTTTTTCCTTCAAACAAACGAGAAGCCATCTGGTAAATACTCTCTGCACCCAAATGAAAACTCTGGTGTAAACCTTTAAGAATTTTCCGTTGAGCACTTCCAGGAATTATTAATTGTCCATCCTCGGACTGTAACCATCCTTTATCAGTAATCTTTGCTCCTCTTTTCTCATATCTTTCTAATTCTCCTCCAGTATATTGTGGTTTTTCCTGTTCCACAGGATCTGTCCAGATCAAAGGCATCTGTAGTGAAGGGGTTTCGTAAAGTGCTGCTTTTCTGGCTTAACAGTCAGCCAACTGATTACCTTCGGCTACTTTACTCCCATCCCTGCTGTGCCCTTTGCAATGCATAACAGCTACTTCTTTAGGACAGTATATAGCAGTTAAAAGTCACTCGATCTCTCTGAAATGCTTAATAGGTTCTCCTGTTGCCATTTTAAACTGTCTTTCTTTCCATATTGCAGCATGAGCATGTAAAGTCTAATAAGCATACTTAGAATCAGTGTAGATATTTACTCGCTGCCCTTTGCTTAACTCTAGAGCTCGGGTCAGAGCCACAAGCTCTGCTAACTGAACACTGGTCCCCTGAGGGAGAGATTTTGCCTCTAAAACCTGTTCAGCAGTTACCACTGTGTAACCTGCTTTACGTTTTCCATCCCGAACAAAAGAACTGCCATCAGTAAATATTTCCATGTCAGGGTTGTCTAATGGGGTATCCATTAGATCCTCCTGAGCTGCATAGTTCAAAGTTAGGAATTGGGAACAGTCGTGATCAGGTGTTTCATTTTCCTTCTTAGGAAGGAAAGTGGCAGGATTTAAATTTCCACAAACTTTAAGCTTAGTTACTGGTCCTTCTAACAATGACTGATATTTAAGAAGCCTACTGTCTGTCATCCAAATATTAACTTTAGAATTTAAGATTCCATTCACATCATAAGTCAGTACAGTAAGGTTTCGTCCATTAATTATTTTTAAAGCTTCAGGTGCCAATAAAGCTGCTGCCACAATTACTCTTAGGCAGTGAGGCCACCCACATGAAATTACATCTAATTCTCTACTTGGATAAGCAATAGGTTGCTGGTGAGGCCCTTGGGGTTGTGTCAAAACTCCCTTTTCTTTCAGTGACAAACAAATTCTGACCCTGTGGGCAAGCTCAGAGCGGGAGCTTTCAGGAGAGCAGTCTGAAGAACCTTAAAAGCCTTTTGAGTATCTGGAGACCAAATCAGTTTGTTGGTTTGGGCCTGCTGAGTTTCAGATGTAAGTTTATATAAAGGCCGGGCAAGTTCCCCATAACCCAGAATCCAAATTCGACAGTAACCTGTGATTCCCAAAAATCCTCTCAATTGTCTTAAAGTCATAGGTAGGGGATGATTTAGTATAGATTTAATTCTCTCAGGGCCTATGGCCCTAGTCCCTTCTGATATGATTAGGCCCAGATATCTAACAGATTGTTGACAAAGCTGAGCCTTTTCTCTTGATGCCTTGTAACCGCAGCCTGCCAGAAAGTTTAAGAAATCTTCTGAGGCTTGTGAACAAGCTTCCTCTGTCTCAGCACAGAGCAAAATATCATCTACACATTGTAACACCACCGCTTCAGAGCTATTAAAGTTTCGTAGATCCCGTGACAAACTTTGTCCAAACAAGTGTGGACTGTCACGAAATCCCTGGGGCAAAACTGTCCAGGTTTACTGAGAAGCTGGCTGCGTAGGGTCTTCAAAGGCAAATAGAAATTGACTTTCCTCTGCCAAAGGCACTGAATAGAAGGCATCTTTCAAATCAATTACTGAGAAATATTTGGCTCCTTCAGGAATTTCAGACAATAGAGTATAAGGATTAGGCACCACGGGGTGTAAAGGAACTACAGCCTCATTTATTATTCGTAAATCTTGAACTAGTCTCCATTTATCATTTGATTTCTTTATACCAAGGAGTGTTGCATGGACTGTTACAGGGAATTAATAGTCCCTGCTTCTTTAAATTTTCAATGATGGGTTTTAACCCTTCCTTAACCTCAGGTTTCAGTGGGTACTGTTTTTTAAGAGGAAATAAGTGCGGGTCTTTGAGCTTGACAACTATAGGAATAGCATTTTGTGCGCGACCCACAGATTTTCCATCAGCCCATACCCTAGGATTTATATTTTGTTCAATTAAAGGGAGAGAAAGGGAAGGCTCCACATTTATGAAAACAGAGGCATGGACCTTGCTCAGTATATCCCTTCCCAAAAGGGGTGAGGGGGACTCTGGCACAATCAGAAACTCGTGTGAAAATAGCACCGAATCCCAGTCACAACTGACAGGAACACTGAAGCGATATGTTCTGGCTCATCCAGACAGTCCCGTTACAGAAGCGGATCGGGAAGAAAGTGGGCCAGGGGCTTCAGTAAGCACGGAGCAAGTTGCCCCAGTGTCTAAAAGAAAATCGACGGATTGGCCTCCCACAGTTATTAATACCCGGGGTTCCTCAGGTGTAATTAGGACGGGAGCTTGTGTGGGGACCCCGGGCACCTTCAGTCCTGATTGTCTTCAGAGTCTGACCCCGGAGACCTACGCCTCTGGGGGCAGTCTCTCTTCCAGTGTGGTCCTTTGCAGACAGGACATGGTGCTGGGGGCGGCTTAGATGCCTGAGGGCAATCCCCCTTGAGGTGCCCCTCCTCTTCACAGTAATAGCAAGTCCATCCCTTTTCACCTGGGTCCCTCTGGGCATTTTTCTCAGGCTGTTTAAGAACGTTTTTCATAGCCATTGCGAAGGCTTCCGCCTTTCCCTTTGTCTTTTTCTGCCTGTCTTTCTTTTCCTCATATTCCCTACCATAATAGACTGTCTGAGCCAGTTGTAACAGAGTATCTAAAGACTGGTTTGGTCCATACGCCTGTTTTAATAGCTTACAGCGGATCTCTGGAGCCGACTGAGTGAGAAATCTATCCTTTAAGATCACTTTTCCCTCTTCACTTTCAGGATCAATCTCCGTGAATCGGAGAAGGGCTTCTCTCAGTTTTTCTAGGAATTTACCAGGAGCTTTCTTCTCCTGTTCTATGTCTGCCAATTTGCCATAGTTTAAAGGCTTAGCACGCGCCTGCCTGAGTCCTTAAGAACACATCTGACAAAATGACTCTGATCCCATCTTCCCTTAGCTGTGTTGCAGTCCCAGTCTGGTTCTGTAACTGGCACTGCCTGATTCCCAGTGGGGAGGGCTGCTATTTCATCCTCCCTCTTCCCTACTGATTCATTACCAAGCCATTCATCTCCAAAAGCAACCGCTTTTCCCAAAACTCGACTTTTTGAGTCGGGAGTCAGCGTTTGTCCCAAGATATACGTCACATCTTTCCAAGTAAGGTCGTAAAGCAGATAAACATCTTTAAAAGCTCAAATATATTTTTCTGGGTCTTCTAAATAGTCTCCCAGATCTTCCTTGATCCTTTGTATTTCTTGATAAGAAAAAGGCTTATTAACTCTCATAGACTGATTATTTCTCCAGGTGGGTGCCTCATGAAGAGGCAACAGCTTGTGTGGCTGTTCCTCAGTCTCTCTGGCTGCTCTGCGCATATGATCCCAGGGATAGATTGGAGAAACCTGCTTTTCTTTTTCTCTCTGTCTCCTGTCCTCCATCTCATCTGGGAAAGTAGGAGGACAGGAGGGAGCTGAAGGTTTCACGCCCAAATCTATACCCTTAGGACATAAGTCTAGCATATGTTGCAGAGAGAAAAAGGGCAACACATATGCTACTTCTAGCCATTTCCTTTGGGCTTTACAGAACCGGTCTAATTGCAAAACAGTATTATATTTAAAACAGTATTATATTTAAGAGAACCTCCAACTGGCCACCGTTTGCTGTCCTCCAATGGATGCCGTGGCCACGCAGTATCACATAGGAAGACCAGATCTGTCTTCTTTAAGCCCTGGGGATCAAATCTATCCCAGTTTTTCAGGATACAGTTCAAAGGAGTGAGGCTCGAATTGTTAGCTCCCATCTGTAAGAGAGAAAAAAAGCGACCAGCGCCCTCTTTCTACCAGAGGCGTCCCTTCCTGCTCTAGATGAGGGTGTAGACAGATTTTACACCAAAGCTTTTCTTTCCTGGTTGGACTTAATCTGTCCCTTACCGATACAGGCGCCGTACTCGTCCCTCCCGATTCTACCACCGAGACGGGGTGGGGATGTACCAGGGGTACCTGATGGCATCCCTGACTGACGTCCAGCTCTTCACCATTAACCTTCTTTGCCTCTGATACCACCGGGGGTGCAATCAGAGTAACCTTCCGGAATGCCTCCCGAGCTAAGACCGCTGGGGGAAACATTTGTCACCTGAGTGCTGTGTACGACCCTGAGTATATTCCTGACCATAATAAGACTGATACAAACATTAAATTGAGATGTTCCTTCCAAGCGTTGCCACACCAGTATAAGAGCCTCCTCTGGTCTGCTAAGAGCCAGCACTACCAAAGGAAAAAAACCCATTGCAGTCCCAATCTGAGTAACCTTTAACCTCAGAGATGTTCTTGTAGCTAGAGCTCCATCTACCTTCTGAACTTTTGATTCCTAGCGAGGCTAGGCGCTTTCCTGACTACCAATCCAAGTTTAGGACCTAAGTCACAGTTCATAGTAACAGCATAGATCACAAGTCCCTTGAAAGTCCATCATTCAATAGATTAGGTTAGTACTTCTAATTCCCAAGGAGTTATGAAATGGTCAAAGAGACCGAAAAGTTTGACCGAGAAAGGAGAGTTTGGTCCACATGCTTTGCCCATTTCTGGTCAGTTCCCCAAAGGAGACATCGGGTGCCTCTTGGCATGGGCAGGTCGGTATAAACCCCCGACAGGTTTCTGCCGTAAGCCGTATGAGGTCGCCGTGGAACCGCAGAGCAGGGCTCCTCATTTGCTTCATGCAGGGCATGTCCTTCATTCACGCAAGCACACCGTAGAGTTAGTACAGTACAGCAGAAAACGTGCCCGCTAGGAGAACAAAGAACTAGAGCTCCAAGCATCCTTACCTTGTCCTGAGGATCCCGGACGAGCCCCCAAGATGAAAGGTTGTTGCGGAATGACACAAAGACACTGGGATGTTGGCCTCCGGAGGAGAAGAATTCAATCTGGGGCCAGAGACAAGGCTTGATCGCTCAGAGCTTTTGTATAATAAAGTTTTACTAAGTATAAAGGAGATAGAGAAAGCTTCTGACATAGACATCAGAAGGGGGCAGAAAGAGTACCCCCCTGCTAGTCTTCAGCTGGATGTTATATAGTCACTAGCAGTCTCTTAGTGAAAGAAAGGAATGTCTTAAGGCTCAGAATGGCACCAGGCCCCTCACCCATAAGATGCATTTTGGGATAATTTTAACACTGGACGATTCATCTTGGGCCATAAAATAACTAACTTGAAATCCTATGGAAGGGCAGATTACCATACAAATAGTTTCATTTTACATAGATTAAGGAGCTGACTGTGGCTCAGATCATGAACTCCTTATTGCCAAATTCAGACTTACATAGAAGAAAGCAGGGCATACCACTAGACTATTCAGATATGACCTAAATCAAATCCCTTATGATTGTACAGTGGAAGTAAGAAATAGATTTAAGGGTCTAGATCTGATAGATAGAGTGCCTGATGAACTCTGGATGGAGGTTCGTGACATTGTACAGGAGACAGGGACCAAGACCATCCCCATGGAAAAGAAATGCCAAAAAGCAAAATGGCTGTCTGAGGAGGCCTTACAAATAGCTGTGAAAAGAAGAGAAGCGAAAAGCAAAGGAGAAAAGGAAAGATATAAGCATCTGAAGGCAGAGTTCCAAAGAATAGCAAGGAGCATTAAGAAAGCCTTCCTCAGCAATCAGTGCAAAGAAATAGAGGAAAGCAATAGAATGCGAAAGACTAGAGATCTCTTCAAGAAAATTAGAAATACCAAAGGAACATTTCATGAAAAGATGGGCTCGATAAAGGACAGAAATGCTATGGACCTAAGAGAAGCAGAAGATATTAAGAAGAGGTGGCAAGAATACACAGAAAAACGGTACAAAAAAGATCTTCACGATGAAGATAACCATGATGGCGTGATTACTCACCTGGAGCCAGACATCCTGGAATGTGAAGTCAAGTGGGCCTTAGAGAGCATCACTAGGAACAAAGCTAGTGGAGGTGATGGAATTCCAATTGAGCTATTTCAAATCCTGAAAGATGATGCTGTGAAAGTGCTGCACTCAATATGCCAGCAAATTTGGAAAACTCAGCAGTGGCCACAGGACTGGAAAAAGTCAGTCTTCATTCCAATCCCAAAGAAAGGGAATGCCAAAGAATGCTCAAAGTACCGCACTATTGCACTCATCTCACACACTAGTAAAGTCATGCTCAAAATTCTCCAAGCCATTCTTCAGCAATATGTGAACCGTGAACTCCCAGATGTTCAAGCAGGTTTTAGAAAAGGCAGAGGCACCAGAGATCAAATTGCCAACATCCGCTGGATCATGGAGAAAGCAAGAGAGTTCCAGAAAAGCATCTATTTCTGCTTCATTGACTATGCCAAAGCCTTTGACTGTGTCGATCACAATAAACTGTGGAACATTCTGAAAGAGATGGGAATATCAGACCACCTGACCTTCCTCTTGAGAAACCTGTATTCAGCTCAGGAAGCAACAGTTAGAACTGGACATGGAACAGCAGACTGGTTCCAAATAGGAAAAGGAGTACGTCAAGGTTGTATATTGTCACCCTGCTTATTTAACTTCTATGCAGAGTACATCATGAGGAACGCTGGGCTGGAAGAAGCACAAGCTGGAATCAAGATTGCCGGGAGAAATATCAATAACCTCAGATATGCAGATGACACCACCCTCTTGGCAGAAAGTGAAGAGGAACTCAAAAGCCTCTTGATGAAAGTGAAAGAGGAGAGTGAAAAGTTTGACTTGAAGCTCAACATTCAGAAAACAAAGATCATGGCATCTGGTCCCAACACTTCATGGGAAATAGATGGGGAAACAGTGGAAACAGTGTCAGACTTTAGTTTTTTGGGCTCCAAAATCACTGCAGATGCTGCTTGCAGCCATGAAATTAAAAGACGTTTACTCTTTGGAAGGAAAGTTATGACCAGCCTAGATAGTATATTAAAAAGCAGAGACATTACTTTGCCAACCAAGGTCCGTCTAGTCAAGGCTATGGTTTTTCCTGTGGTCATGTATGGATGTGAGAGTTGGACTGTGAAGAAAGCTGATCGCCGAAGAATTGATGCTTTTAAACTGTGGTGTTGGAGAAGACTGTTGAGAGTCCCTTGGACTGCAAGGAGATCCAACCAGCCCATTCTGGAGGAGATCAATCCTGGGTGTTCATTGGAAGGACTGATGCTAAAGCTGAAGCTCCAATACTTTGGCCACCTCATGCGACGAGTTTACTCAGTGGAAAAGAGTGTGATGCTAGGAGGGATTGGGGGTGGGAGGAGACGGGGACGACAGAGAATGAGATGGCTGGATGGCATCACCAACTCGATGGACATGAGTTTGAGTGAACTCTGGGAGTTGGTGATGGACAGGGAGGCCTGGTGTGCTGTGGTTCATGGGGTCGCTAAGAGTTGGACACGACTGAACGACTGAACTGAACTGAAGGGAACAATATCTGAGTATAACATACAGGTTTGTCAAGAGGGTTCTGAGCCATTTGGCGGAAACGACTTGAAGATAGAGTCTGGGGCAAATGCGTAGTACATTAACATAGTTTAAGACCAACATTTCCATAAGAAAACTGCATTGGTTAACTCAAGATTTGAGAATAGTTAGCTTCAGGTGAAACCAGGTGCCATTATGGCAACACAGTAAAAGCTTCCTTTTAAATTTGTATAGAGAAGAAAAAAATATCCCTAGTTTGTTTCCACCTGCCGCTTAAGAGAGATAAAAATGTCTGAGGCTTGCAGGCTATTTCCTCTGTTTGGAGACCCCTGGCCTTCCTGCCTGTTACCCTCTCACAATCCTATCCACAGGACCACTTCAACTTGCATCAGCTGCCTAAACTTTGTGCAGATGTCTTTCTGCATTCTAATGCACTTTTCTTTTTCTGGGACCACCACTGGGGCTTTCCCTAAGGTCAGAAACTTGCGTGGATTTAAAGTGACAAAATGACTATGATCTGCATGGCTTTTTCTGTATTTCTTCTTTCACTGAGGATGTTTTCAGTGGTTTTCCATGTTGTAACCTGTATCATTTTAAAATTGTGATTACAAACATATAATATTTATCATTTGAGTCATTTTAAGTATGCACTTCTATAGCATTAACTGCAGTCACGTTGTAAAAATATCCTCACCACTTAGCTCCAGAATCTTTTCCTTTTCCCGAAGTGACACTGTAACCATTAAACACTCAGCACCCTCAATCCCTGGCTACCTTATTCTACTTGGAATTTGTCTTATATGGATAATCTCGTACTAGTGGAATCATGGGACATTTTTCCTTTTGTGTCGGCCTTGTTTCACTTCACATAATGACCTGAAGGTTCATTCACATTAAAGCATGTGTGAGAGTTATCTTGTTTTTGAAAGTTGAATCATATTTCATTGTGTATATACTACACTGGGCTTATCCATTCATCTGTCGAATGCTTGTGTAGCTTCCACCTTTTGGCTACTGTGAATAATGCTGCTATGAATATGGGATATGAATATCTGTTCCAGTTCTTGGTTTTAAATATTTTGGGTGTATTCCCTAGACTGAAATTGATGGATTCTATGTTAACTCTGTGTTTGATTTTGAGGAGCCCCCTACTGTTTTCTGCAGCTGTGTCTCTATTTTACTATATGGCGTATATTACTATATGCCTTTATATGGCAGAGTAATTCATCTTATGGATGGATCTACATTATTTTGTTTATTCATTCACCTGTTGGTGGACATTTTCATTGTTTTTACCTTGGGCTGTTTGTTGAGAACAGTGCTGCTATGAATATTGGTCTACAACTTTATGTTTGAACACCTGTTTTAAATTCTTTGTATGTATGTCTAGGAGTAGAGTTACCAAAACATATGATAATTACATTTCTATATTTTTGAGAAAATGCTGAAATTTTACACACATTGATTGCACCATTTTACACCTCCACAAGTAAAGTTTGAGTTCCAATTTCTGTACATTTTGCCACCATTTGTTATTTGTCTTTATTGTTGATTTTCCCCATGTCCATCCTGTGTGCGTTATTAAGGAGGAAGTCATGATGCAGGACCCACACTTGAGGAGAGGGAAGTTAGCTTCACATATTTGATGGACAGCTTAGTGTCTGTATAAATTCTTTAGACTCTTTCTGCATAGAGATTTTTATTCAACACTACTCATAAAACCTATGTAACTTTTTTTTGAAACAAGTTTGGACACATGAAAATTATTTTAAACTTTTGGTTATAGTCCAGCACTACCTTATTAGACTGCTTAGTTTATTCTTCCTTTGGCTATTGAGAGCTTTTTCTATGTTCTCCTGTTTTTATTTTACATAATTCAGCTTTTGTGGGGTTTTTTGGTACTTCTTTCTCATATTTTAAGATTATCTTGCTTTCCATATTTACTGTCTCAGTCCTAGTAGCAGTCACATATTTAAAGAGCCCTTGTTCCTTTTTATTAGAGAATGGTAATAAAAACTTGCATGTGGGAACTTACTATTCTTAGTAGACAATGCATGAAAATACATATGCATGTATCCCAGACTATGCACACACACAGTTATGAAGATTTTCACAGAGAGCTATGTGTTTCTGTATTAAGCTAAAGATAGTTTATAATTATGTCTCCAACCTGATCTGTTAAGACACAGCTATTGTAACCTCCCTTTATCTGCCTGTAACTTCCCACTCCAGTGGTAAGAAACCTGGCTTCTTGGACTCAGTAGAAAATATTTTTAAAATATTTTTCCTGATGCATGAGCATAGGATATTTTTCTTTTCTGTTTTCAATTTCTTTATCAATGCCTTAGAGTTTTCTGATTATAGGTCTTTTATGCCTTTAGTTAAATTTATTCCTAGATAGTTTTTTTTTTTTTTGAATTGTGAGTGGGATTGTTTTCGTATTCTTTTTGATAGTTTGTTATTCATGTATAGAAACAAAATTTATTTGTGTGTATTCCATTTTTTTTTTGCTGAATTTATCTTTTAAATAATGTAAAAGATTGTGAAACTTTTTTAATAATGTAAAAAAAAAAAACTTTTTAAATAATGTAAAAGATTGTGAAACTAAAATCTCACTGTTTCTCCTACAATCCAGATCATCCACAGGACCCACGACTTAGTGGCTACTAGTCAAGGCTATGGTTTTTCCAGTGGTCATGTATGGATGTGAGAGTTGAACTGTGAAGAAAGCTGAGCGCCGAAGAGTTGATGCTTTTGAACTGTGGTACTGGAGAAGACTCTTGAGAGTCCCTTGGACTGCAAGGAGATCCAACCAGCCCATTCTAAAGGAGATCAATCCTGGGTGTTCATTGGAAGGACTGATGCTAAAGCTGAAACTCCAATACTTTGGCCACCTCATGCGACGAGTTGACTCACTGGAAAAGACTCTGATGCTGGGAGGGATTGGGGGCGGGAGGAGAAGGGAATGACAGAGGATGAGATGGCTGGATGGCATCACCGACTCGATGGACATGAGTTTGAGTGAACTCCGGGAGTTGGTGATGGACAGGGAGTCCTGACGTGCTGTGATTCATGGGGTCACAAAGAGTCAGACATGACTGAGCAAACTGAACTGAACTGAACTGAACGCCCTTTTCCCACGATGCCTCTTAATACTAAAACCATATGAACTCCTACAAGGGAAATAAGTGTCACAACTTTGGTTGAACTTGGTCTTGTAAGTCTTGGCTTCTATAACAAAGTCTGATGCCTGTCTTACCTGATTTCTTGAATGGTGTTGTCATGGTTGTTTTGAAAAGTAACTCACTTTACACTAATTTTAAAATGTACAGAAAGCTTTTAATAATGGCAAAAAGTACTCATATTTGCAAATTCACACAAAATGTTCAGTGTGTTTTACCCAAAACAGTGACACTCTCCTGAGGAACCAACACCTAGCCTCCACGAGGAAATCATGAGTTCTGTGTCATAGTTTAATTCACAGGCCCACTTCCACTTTCACCTGCTGCCCCAACTGTGTGAAGAAACCTTTATCCATCCTGATCCAGTTTTCTTTTCCTGGAACCAGTACTGAGTTTTCCCCTCATTTGGACAGCCTTGATGGATTTAAACAGACAAGATGAGTATGGGATCTAGGTGGCTTTTTATGGTATGGCTTTTCTCACTAAGGATGTTTTTAATACTCATTTATGTTGTAACAATTATGACCACTGCACTTTTTTTCTCATTGTCATTAAAAATACAAAACGTGGCATTAACCATTTAATTCATTTTAAGTATGCAGTTTTGTGATATTAATTACTTTCACGAAGTTGCACAAACAAGTTAAATAATGTGTGTACCTCGTGAGTGCATGGGAGATACTTAAATATATATATGAAGTGAAGTGGAGTCGCTCAGTCGTGTCCGACTCTTTGCGACCCCATGGACTGTGTGTGTGTGTATATACACACACACACACCACAGCCACACACACACTTTTATCCATTCATCAGTTGTTGGACAGGTAGCTTGATTTCACATCTTTGCTGTTGTGAATAGTGCTGCTGTGAACATAGGGGTGAATGTGTCTTTTCGAGTTATAGCTTTGTCTGGATATATGCCCAGGAGTGGGATTGCTAATTCATATGGCAACTTTTTAGTTTTTTGAGGATCTTCCATACTGGTTTTCACAGTGGCTGCATCAGTTCCCACCCACAGTGTAGGAGATTTCGTTTTCTCCACCCGCTCACCAGCATTTGTTATTTGTAGATATTTTATCGATGCCATTCTGATGACAATGAGGTGATACCTCATTGTGGTTTTGATTTGCATTGCTTTAATGATTAGCAGTGTGAAGTGTCTTTTTATGTGCCTGTTGATCATCTATATGTCTTCTTTGGAGAAATGCCTATTTAGACCTGCCCTTTAAAAAAATTTTTTTTGAGATGCATGTGTTGTTTGTGTATTTTGGAAATCAGACCTTTTTGATGGCATTATTTGCAAATATCTTTCACCAACAATTAGTACAGGTGCTGGGGCAACCAGATCCCACATGCAAAAGAACAAAGTTTGACCCATACTTCCCTCGCTATACAAAATCAACTCAAAATGGATCAAAGATGGATGGATCAAAGATGGAAATATCAAGATGGATGTAAGAACCAGAATTACACACCCCATGGAAGAAAACATGCGAAAAACTTCATGACTTTGGATTTGGCCATGATTTCTTAGATCTGCTGGCAAAACCACAAACAACAGAAGACAAAAGAGATGAATCAGACTTCTTCACAATAGAAGTTGTGCACAAAAGGAGTCAGGGAAAAGATCTGCCACCAAAATGGTACAAGATGTTTGCAGATATCGTACCTGATAAAGGTCTGTAGCCTACAAGCCGAGACCCCGCTGGCCCAGTGGGGTGCCCGTGGGGCTCCTCCTGTCCCAAGTGACAAGGAGGTTTCAGGCCCCACAGCACCCTTGGGCTGGACACTGGTCATCCTCAGCACCCTCAGGAGTGAGTGCTGGATGGTTTTGAGCCCTGCTCCTTCTCATCACTGCCCTCAAAGACTGGAGGCTTCAACATGTCTCCAGAAGAACACAGAATCTTTGCAAGTCTTTGAGAACCAAGGGATCATCCTTCACTTTCTTGAAAAGTGCATCTTACTTCGTAGCAGTGACCTTTTCCAGTGTGGCTCCCGTGGTGTTCTCCCACCTTCTTCCTCTCTCTGAAAGTGGCCAGGGCAGTTCGAGTGTCTCCAGTCCCCGCACCAGGTGACGAGGCCAGTGGGGGAGGTCCTGGTGGTCCTTGCTTTCACTGGATACTAACTCAGACTCGCAGGTTGACTTTGAACGTGGACGCCCCTGCTTATCCATCAAGAATTCTCATCTCCTCACCTTCTCTTTTCCTCTTCCTTTTCTGTCTCAGAGTTACCTGAGGTCACCACTCACAGTTCCTGAAGAGCCCAGAGATTTCTCCTGAAGGACAGGTTCTGAAAGATTCATAGGGATAAATAAAGAATGCAGATGATTCCTACCTTGTGCTGATGCCGCGAGGGTGACAAGAGTGAGTGTTTTCTCATGAGAACTGTAAAATCCTCCAAGTAATAGATCACTGGGGACATCCTTTGTCTTCCTACTCATTCTAATAATGTTGTTCCTGAATTTTAATTCAATAAAATTTATCTTATAAATATGCCAAGGGGGCGATCCATTAAAAAGATGTTACTGAAGTAACTCCAAGGGTTTTACAACCAATAGGGACACAGAACCTGAGGTCAGACACTGGCTGAGAGATTCCCACCCTGAGCCACTGTCTCTTGGAGGGTGGAATGGCCATGACCGTCCTCCGGTGGGTAAGCCTCCTCAGGTACATCCTATGTGGGACCACTGCATCACAGAATCTTAGACTGGCCAATGGCAGGCAGCTGGCGAGAGATGAGGAAAACAGAATGCTGTCCAGCAGCCTGGGAAAACTCCTGGGCAAGGACTTAGTAAGGGTCAGCGTCAGGCCATTAGTTAGAGCCAGCATCAGGGTCTTAGAGACAGTGTCAGAATCTCAGAGATAACTTTATGGCCTTAGCAACAGTCAGTTAAGACTGTTCATTAGGGACACTTCGGAGACTTTATTAGGGACATATTCAGGGCTATTTAGTGACAGCATACACTATAAGGGAAAAAGACCTAAGCTAGGGACAGTGTCAAGTGTTCAGGTAAGGTTGTTCCTTAGGGATATCTCAGGGCTTTCAATAGGACCAGCATCAGGGCTGTAGTTAGAACCAGTGTCAGGGCATTAGTTAGTGACAAAATCAGGGTGTTACTTAGGGGAAAAGTCAGGTCATTATTATTGACAGTGTCAGGGCCTTTGTGAGGAGGAGGTTCTTGACCTTACAAAGGAATAGGATCAGAGAAATAGGACCATTATTGGGTCATGAGTTAGGGCTACAATTAGGGTGTTATATAGGGAAAGAATTAGGTTATTAATGACAGTGTCTGGGCCTTAGGTAGAGTCTTCATCAAGACCTTAGTTAGGAAGTTTAGTTCAGTTCAGTCGATCAGTCGTTTCCACCACTTTGTGACCCCATGGACTGCAGCAGGCCAGGCTTCCCTATTCATCACCAACTCCCAGAGCTTGCTCAAACTCATGTCCATCGAGTCAGTGATGCCATCCAACCATCTTATCCTCTATCATCCCCTTGTCCTCCTGCCTTCAATATTTCCCAGCATCAGGGTCTTTTCAAATGAGTCAGTTCTTTGCAACAGGTGGCCAAAGTATTGGAGTTTCAGCTTCAGCATCTGCCCTTCCAGTGACTATTCAGGACTGATTTCCTTTAGGATGGACTGGTTGGCTCTTCTTGCAGTCCAAGGGACTCTCAAGAGTCTTCTCCAACACCACAGTTCAAAAGCATCAATTTTTCAGAGCTCAGTTTTCTTTATAGTCCAATTCTCACATCCATACATGACTACTGGAAAAGCCATAGCTTTGACTAGATGGTCCTTGGTCAGCAAAGTAATGTCTCTGCTTTTTAATATTCTGTCTAGTTTGGTCATAGCTTTTCTTCCAAGGAGCAAGTGTCTTTGAATTTCATGGCTGCAGTCACCATGTGCAGTGATTTTGGAGCCCAAGAAAATAAAGTCACTCACTATTTCCATCATTTTCCCATCTATTTGCCATGAAGTGATGGTACCAGTTGCCATGATCTTATTTTTCTGAATGCTGAGTTTTAAGCCAACTTTTTCACACTCCTCTTTCACATTCATCAAGAGGCTCTTTAGTTCTTCTTTGCTTTCTGCCATAAGGCTGGTGTCGTTGTGTATCCAAGGTTGTTGTTATTTCTCCCAGCAATCTTGATTCCAGCTTGTACTTCATCCAGCCTAGCATTTTGCATGATGTACTCTGCATAGAAGTTAAATAAACCGGGTGACGATATACAACCTTGACATACTCCTTTCCTGATTTGGAAACAGTCTGTTGTTCCATGACCAGTTCTAACTGTTGATTCTTGACCTGCATACAGATTTCTCAAGAGGGAGGTCAGATGGTCTGGTATTCCCATCTGTTTAAGAATTTTCCACAGTTTGTTGTGATCCACACAGTCAAAGGCTTTGGTGTAGTCAATAAAGCAGAAGTAGATATTTTTATGGAACTAACTTTTTTGATGATCCAACATATGTTGGCAATTTGATCTCTGGTTCCTCTACCTATTCCAAATTCAGCTTGAACATCTAGACATTCATGGTTCATGTACTGTTGAAGCCTGGCTTAGAGAATTTTGAGCATTACTTTGCTAGCATGTGAGTTGAGTGCAATTGTGATGGAATTCCAGCTGAGCTATTTCAAATCCTAAAAGATGATGCTGTGAAAGAGCTGCACTCAATATGTCAGCAAATTTGGAAAACTCAGCAGTGGCCACAGGACTGGAAAAGGTCAGTTTTCATTCCAGTCCCAAAGAAAGGCAATGCCAAAGAGTGGTCCAACTACCGCAAAGAGTCGGACACGACTGACCAACTGAACTGAACTGAACTGAATTGAACTTGAACATTCTTTGGCATTTGCCACCTCTTCTTAATGTCTTCTGCTTCTGTTAGGTCCATACCATTTCTGTCCTTTATTGTGCCCATCTTTGCATGAAATATTCCTTTGGTATCTCTAATTTTCTTGAAGAGATCTCTAGTCTTTCCCATTCTTTTGTTTTCCTCTATTTCTTTGCATTCATCACCAAGGAATTCTTTCTTATCTCTTCTTGCTATTCTTTGCATTTAAATGGGTATATCTTTCCTTTCTCCTTTACCTTTAGCTTCTCTTCTTTTCTCAGCTATTTGTAAGGCCTCCTCAGACAACCATTTTGCCTTTTTGCATTTCTTTTTCTTGGGAATGGTCTTGATCACTGCCTTCTGTATAAAGTCATGAACCCCCGTCCATAGTTCTTCAGGCACTCTGTCTATCAGATCTAATCCCTTGAATCTATTTCTCACTTCCACTGGATAATCATAAGGGATTTAATGTAGGTCATACCTGAATGGTCTAGTGGTTTTCCCTACTTTCTTAAATTTAAGTCTGAATTTGGCAATAAAGAGTTTATGATCTGAGCCACAGTCAACTCCCATTGTTTTTTCTGACTGTATAGAGCTTCTCCATCTTTGGCTGCAAAGGATATAATCAATCTGATTTCGGTGTTGACCGTCTGGTACTGTCCCTACGTAGAGTCTTCTCTTGTGTTGTTGGAAGAGAGTATTTTCTATGACCAGTGTGTTCTCTTGGCAAAACTCTGTTTGCAGGGCAAAGGATAACAGGAAGAGCATCAGGGACTCAGATTCAGCAGCAGGACATTAGTTAGGGCCAGCAACAGGGCCTTAATTAGGGACAGTGTTAGGACCTCAGAGATAACTTCATGGCCTGAATAAGAGATAGTTCAGGCTGTTAGTTAGATGTACTTCAGTGACTTTCTTAGGGACATAGTCAGGGTCTTAGTAATAGGATCAGGGTGTTATTTAGTGACAGCTTAGGCTATAAGAGGTGGTATCATGGCCTCAATTAGGGGCAGTGTCAGATTTAGGGACCGGCTTAGGGCCTTCCTGAACTATAGTTCAGGGCTTAGCTAGGGACATGTCTAGGGCTTAGCTAAAGACAGTTTCAAGGCTTCAGTTAGAGATAATTTGAGGGCCTTAAAGAAGTTCAAGCTGTTACTTAGCAGCATCTCAGGACCTTAATAGGGCTAGTGTTGGGTTCACAGTTGTGACCAGTGTCAGGGTGTCAGTTAGGGACAGCGTTAGAGACCTAATTCAGTACATATTCAGGGCCTTAGGTATGGAAAGGATCATGGCAAAAGTAGGGATATTGAGGGCTATTAGGGACACCATCAGGGCATTAGGATGAGTCTCAGGGTGTTATTTAGAGGCAAAATGAGGATTTTAGAGAAAGAGTCAGAAAATTGGTTACAGACAGTATCAGCCCCTCAGGTAGAGACTTCTTCAAGGCCTTAGTGCCTTGAAGTGAGGGAGTGCGTCAGGAGTGCATCAGGCTGTCATTTAAATACAGAGTTAAGGGCTTAATTAAGGAGAGTGTCAGGACCTCAGAGAAAACTTGCAGACCTTAGTAAAAGACACTTCAGAATATTTGTCCCAGGGACATTGTCAGGGTGTTCGTTACAACCAGCATCAGGGCCTTAGTTAGGCAGAGAGTTAAGAGGACAGACTGGGAAAGCTCAGGTCGTCATGGACAGCTCAGGGCCATAGTTAGTGTAGGGTCATGGCCTGGTAGTGAAATTGAGCAGGACTCTGTGAGGCTCCTGGGCCCAGAAGCCTTTCCCATGTCCCCTGTTTCTTTGTTGGGAATAGACTCCTGGCTCCATGACCTACCCTGAGCTCCAAAGGGCAGATTGGAAGAGGTGCTAATCAGGGAAGGGAGGGGATGCAGAGAGAAGGAAAGAACACTCAAGAAAGAGTATTTTGTCTTGGGTCAGGGTCCTGTTTCTGTCCAAAGGGATACACATAAAAATATCTCTAAACTTTTTACCCAATTATACATCCGCTCCAGCAAAATGGAAAATTGTAGCATTCTTCATTCCAGAGAAGCTCACCAAGAGACCATCTGAGGTCAGATGAAGGGATTTCAGGCCCTGTACACACCTTAATCCTTACAACTCTGCCCTTTAACCGTTGCTGTAAAGTGAAATTCACTCAGTCCGACTCTTTGTGATCCCATGAACTGTACAGTCCATGGAATTCTCCAGACCAGAATACTGGAGTGGGTAGCTATTCCCTTCTCCAGGGGATCCTCCTAACCCAAAGATCAAACACAGGTCTCCCGCAATGCAGGTGGATTCTGTACCAGCTGAGTCACCAGGGAGGCCCAAGAATACTAAAGTGGGTAGCCTATCCCTTCTCCAGGGAGTCTTCCCAACCCAAGAATTGAACCAGGGTCTCCTGCATTACAGGCAGATTATTTACCAGTTGAGCTAACAGGGAGCCCATAGCTATACAACTCCTAAACAAATCCTCCTGCTTTGGGGCAGTTTTTGAGGGCACGAGTTTTCTGTGTCTGTCTTTGCTAGCAAAGCAGTAAAGCTATGCTTTTCTACTTCACCTGAAACTCTATCTCTGAAATTTGGTTTAGCACAGGTGTACAGAGATGGTGTTTTGGGATCAGATTTGGTGTTCAGTGTGGGGCTGACTTGGGGATGGCCCCTGTGGGTCCTCTGACTTGATCAGATGCTCCAAGATTTTCTCCATGCCAGCCTCTTTCAAGAGAGTGGAGGGTTGGAGAATGCCATGAGAGGGCAGATCACCTGGAATTCTTGCCTGGAAAGGCTGAGACCGAGTCATACCCCATCTGGCAATTGGAACTCCAGGGCAGGAGCAGACAGCGAAGAGGGACTGCCCGAGGCATTGCCAAGGCCAACTCTGCCTTGAGGACGACCCTCTCTTCATCCTGCCTGGACTGTTCCAATGTCCTACTCCAAGGAATTAATCTGGGAAACCAGGAAAGTAGCACGTGCGGTGTTGCAAGAACTCAGACAGTGTGTGATAACTCGCTGGCATGCACTCTGTGGTTCTGCAGACTTAGGGAAATCTTGGTTCCCACTTTGGTGGTTGTTCATTCCAGGAAATCTCATCTAGAAGGTGCTTCTGAACTGCTTTGACGTGATCTGTATTTGTGTTTGAAATAACGTCACTCTGTCTGTGTAGGTATTGTATGGCATATTTAACAGTTCTTTTAGAATCAGGCCCAAGTGAGGACCAGAGACAGGGTTGACTGAGGATCAGAGTCACGTCGAAGTGAGGCCGAGTCAGGGCCGCAGTGGGGCCCAAATCTGGATGGAGAGGAAACTAAATAAGCATATAGTGAGACCGGTGTCAGCACAAAGTGAGAAGCAGTGTCAGGAATTGCATGGAGAAGTGTCAGGACATAGAACCAGGATTGAAGTGTGGTCAGGTCCAGAGTAAGGGCACAGCGAGGACCAGCGTCAGGCGGTAGTGAGGTCCAGAGACGCGCCACAGTGAGGACCGACGTCAGGGAGTAGTGAGCCGGGTCGGGATGTAGTGAGGAGCAGCGGCGGGCCGGTGAGGGGACCTGGGGACCCGATGTGGCCGATGAGGGGACCTGGGGACCCGATCTGTTCCATGAGAGGACCTGGGTGGGGGGAACCACGGAGAGAACCTGGCGGGGGGGTGGCGGTCTGCGGAGAGGACCCTGAGCGGAGCGGTCAAGGGGACCTGGGGTGGGGAGTCGTAAGTGGACGGGTGACAGCGCACGGGGTCTGTGAAGGGGGCCGTCTCAGGGCACAGAGAGAGGAAAGAAGTCAGGACCGGCCACAGGCAGCGTCAGGCCTAGAGAGGAAAGACGTCAGGGAGCAGTGAAAAGTGGAGTAGGTGGGTAGAGAAGAAAGGTGTCAGGACATGGTGAGAGGCCGTGTCAGTGCTCACAGAGAGGAGTGTCGGGAGAGTGCAAGGCCCTGTCAGGTCCTAGAGAGGAAAGACCTCAGGGAGCTGTGAGAGGCCGCCTCAGAACCTAGAGAGGAAAGACAGCTGGGAACCGTGTTAGGGTTAGGGTTTTAGGGTTAGGGTTAGGGGTTAGGGTTACGGATAGGATTAGATGAGTTAGGGTTATGGTTAGCTTTAGATGGGTTAGGGTTCCCGACATGTCACCCAGCCCCCTCAGACGCACTCCCGCAGTCCCCTCACCCGTGGGCAGGACTGCGCTGATCTAAGAATGTGTTTGTAAGTCTTGCAGAGTGCAGGCCGACATCCAGCCCTGACTCGGGAAATGAGTTCCTTGGAGCAGGCCTTGCCAGTCTGGTGCCTGAGGAGCCACACACTAGGACGATAGCGACCCCAGCCTCCTGGCGGTTGAGAGTCACCCCAGGCTGGGAGCGCTGGCTGGGAAGTTATTTTGCAGTGGCAATGGCCCCTAGGGTCCCGTGCCCAGGCAGGGCTGCCACACTCCCAGGGAACGTCCAGGCAACCTCCACACGGCTGTTCCATCACGTTTGCTCTGCAGGAGAGAGCTCACGAGCCTAGGACTGTCTGCACGGTGCTTGGCTCCTGCGGGCAGAACACCGTGAATGCCCACCTTGCTGGCAGAGTGCAGGCCGACTCCCGGCCCTGACTCGAGAATTGAGTCCCTGGGGCCAGGCCTGGAGATCTGGCGTCTGAGGAGCTAAACACTGGCTGCGCACCCAGTTCAGTTCAGTTCAGTCGCTCAGTCGTGTCTGACTCTTTGCGACCCCATGAATCACAGCACGTCAGGACTCCCTGTCCATCACCAACTCCCGGAGTTCACTCAAACTCATGTCCGTCGAGTCGGTGATGCCATTCAGCCATCTCATTCTTTGTCGTCCCCTTCTCCTCCCGCCCCCAATCCCTCCCAGCATCAGAGTCTTTTCCAGTGAGTCAACTCGTCGCATGAGGTGGCCAAAGTATTGGAGCTTCAGCTTTAGCATCAGTCCTTCCAATGAACACCCAGGATTGCTCTCCTCCAGAATGGGCTGGTTGGATCTTCTTGCAGTCCAAGGGACTCTCAAGAGTCTTCTCCAGCACCACAGTTCAAAAGCATCAATTCTTCGGCGTTCAGCTTTCTTCACAGTCCAACTCTCACATCCATACATGACCACAGGAAAAACCATAGCCTTGACTAGACGGACCTTTGTTGGCAAAGTAATGTCTCTGCTTTTTAATATGCTATCTAGATTGGTCATAACTTTTCTTCCAAGGAGTAAGTGTCTTTTAATTTCCTGGCTGCAATCAGCATCCCCAGTGATTTTGGAGCCCCCAAAATAAAATCTGACACTGTTTCCACTGTTTTTCCATCTATTTCCCATGAAGTGATGGGACCAGATGCCTTGATCTTAGTTTTCTGAATGTTGAGCTTTAAGCCAACTTTTTCACTCTCCTCTTTCACTTTCATCAAGAGGCTTTTGAGTTCCTCTTCACTTTCTGCCATAAGGATGTTGTCATCTGCATATCTGAGGTTAATGATATTCCTCCCAGCAATCTTGATTCCAGCTTGTGCTTCTTCCAGCCAAGGGTTCCTCATGATGTATTCTGCATATAAGGTAAATAAGCAGGCTGAAAATATACAGCCTTGACATACTCCTTTTCCTATTTGGAACCAGTCTGTTGTTCCATGTCCAGTTCTAACTGTTGCTTCCTGACCTGCATACAGGTTTCCCAAGAGGCAGGTCGGGTGGTCTGGTATTCCCATCTCTTTCAGAGTTTTCCACTGTTTCTTGTGATCCACACAGTCAAAGGCTTTGGCATAGTCAATGAAGCAGAAATAGATGTTTTTCTGGAGCTCTCTTGCTTTTTCCGTGATCCAGCGGATATTGGCAATTTGATCTCTGGTTCCCCTGCATTTTCTAAAACCAGCTTGAACATCTGGAAGTTCTCGGTTCACGTATTGCTGAAGCCTGGCTTGGAGAATTTTGAACATGAGTTTACTAGTGTGTGAGATGAGTGCAATTGTGCGGTAGTTTGAACATTCTTTGGCATTGGAATGAAAACTGACCTTTTCCAGTCCCATGGACACTGCTGAGTTTTCCAAATTTGCTGGCATATTGAGTCCAGCACTTTCACAGCATCATCTTTCAGGATTTGAAATAGCTCCACTGGAATTCCGTCACGTCCACTAGCTTTGTTCAGAGTGATGCTTTCTAAGGCCCACTTGACTTCACATTCCAGGATGTCTGGCTCTAGGTGAGTGATCACACCATCGTTATTATCTTGGTCCTGAAGATCTTTTCTGTGTAGTTCTTCTGTGTATTCTTGCCACCTCTTCTTAATATCTTCTTCTGTTAGGTCCATAGCATTTCTGTCCTTTATGGAGCCCATCTTTGCAAGAAACGTTCCCTTGGTATCTCCAATTTTCTTGAAGGTATCTCTAGTCTTTCGCATTCTATTATTTTCCTCTATTTCTTTGCATTGATTGCTGAGGAAGGCTTTCTCATCTCTCCTTGCTATTCTCTGGAACTCTGCATTCAGATGCTTATAGCTTTGCTTTTCTCCTTTGCTTTTCGCTTCTCTTCTTTTCACAGCTATTTGTAAGGCCTCCTCAGACAGCCATTTTGCTTTTTTGCATTTCTTTTCCATGGGGATGGTCTTGGTCCCTGTCTCCTGTACAAGGTCACGAACCTCTGTCCAGAGTTCATCAGGCATTCTATCAGATCTAGTCCCTTAAATCTATTTCTCACTTCCACTGTATAATCATAAGGGATTTGATTTAGGTCATATTTGAATGGTCTAATGGTTTTCCCTACTTTCTTCAATTTCAGTCTGAATTTGGCAATAAGGAGTTCATGATCTGAGCCACAGTCAGCTTCTGGCCTGTTTTTTTGATATCTGTATAGAGCTTCCCCATCTTTGGCTGTAAAGAATATAATCAATCTGATTTCGGTGTTGACCATCTGATGATGTCCATGTGTAGAGTCTTCTCTTGTGTTGTTGGAAGAGGGTGTTTGCTATGACCAGTGCGTTCTCTTGGCAAAACTCTATTAGCCTTTGCCCTGCTTCATTCTGTGCTCCAAGGCCAAATTTGCCTGTTACTCCAGGTGTTTCTTGACTTCCTACTTTTGCATTCCAGTCCCCTATAATGAAAAGGACATCTTTTTTGGATGTTAGTTCTAAAAGGTCTTGTAGATCTTCATAGAACCGTTCAACTTTGGCTTCTTCAGTATTACTGGTTGGGGCATAGGCTTGGATTACTGTAATAGTGAATGGTTTGCCTTGGAAACAAACAGAGGTCATTCTGTCGTTTTTAAGATTGCATCCAAGAACTGCATTTTGGATTCTTTTGTTGACCATGATGACTACTCCATTTCTTCTAAGGGATTCCTGCCCACAGTAGTAGATATAATGGTCATCTGAGTTAAATTCACCCATTCCAGTCCATTTTCGTTCACTGATTCCTATAATGACAACGTTTACTCTTGGCATCTCCTGTCTGACCACTTCCAATTTGCCTTGATTCATGGACCTAACATTCCAGATTCCTATGCAATATTGTTCTTTATAGCATTGGACCTTGCTTCTGTCACCAGTCACATCCACAACTGGGCATTATTTTTGCTTCGGCTCCATCCCATCATTCTTTATGGATTTATTTCTCCACTGAACTCCAGTAGCATATTGGGAACCCACCAACCTGGGGAGTTCCTCATTCAGTACTCTATTATTTTGCCTTTACATACTGTTCATGGGGTTAGGGTTAGGGTTAGGTTCAGGGTCAGGATCAGGATCAGGGCACCTGTGCGAACCCCATCCTCCTCCTGCACCCCACTCCGTCCGCCGCCCCAGCCACGTCCGTCCCGTGGCCGCCGGCTCGTGCTCCCGGGCCCAACTTGGCCTCCAGGTGGAGGGACCTGCGGGTTGACCAGCCGCCCTGGCTGCACTCTGCCTCCAGGTGCAGGGAATGGCGGGCCAACCAGCCAGCTGGGCCAGACAGCCTCCCAGTGCAGTGACTGGCAGCTTGACCAGTCATCCAGGCCGCACTCTGACTCCGGGGGGAGGGACTGGTGGTTCGACCAGCCAGCCGGGCCAGACGGCCTCCCGGAGCAGTGATCGGTGGGTCGACCAGTCGGCCGGGCCCACTAGGCCTCCAGATGGAAGTACTGGTGGGTAGAGTTAGAACTTTATCCTGATGTCTGATGCACATTAGGACAAGAATTTGTCCTTTAAAATCACCTGTCTCTCATAAGAGTCTAAGTCCAGATTGGTAAACTTGGAGAGACTCTTTTAGACTTTCCAGAAAGGCAATGGGGTTCTCATTGGATTCCTGAGTTATTGCTGAGACTGGGCACAGTCCCACAGCCAATAGGCTTACTTCTATTTCCATGGGTGGACTTTCTTAGGGGTGAGTCTTTTTAAAGATTATCCTACACAGTACTGTTGCAACCTGAGAGCCAGGTGTCCCTGGGTCAGTGTGCAGATCCCTAGGCAGGCTGAGGTGTGACAGCCTCCTGGAGACTGAATTCTCAGGCAGGTCGAAGGAGGTTGGCCTCCTGAAAATTGGGTCCCAGGACAGTTCGAATCATGTTGACTTCCTGGGACCCCTGGACTGGAGTTGAGCGCCCCCAAGGTCTCCATCGTGACCAGTGCTGGGTAGGATTAAGGGGTTGTAACCTTAACTCATTGCTGGTTTGTCCACCATGGATGGGAATAGATACCGTGATGTAAAGCAATCCAAGCCTGTGCCCTGAGACTGGGAACTTGGTGAAACAGCCATCAGCCTTATCCTCTTATTGCTCTGAGGGATTGTAAGTTACTCATTTCCTCCCCTAGTCCTCCATAAGAATAGCTTAGGGTATCTCCAATGGTAAAGATTTCATTGTCATAGACCCGCTGTAGGTAATAGCAGAAGTAATGACAAAGGACACGGAACAACAGACTGGTTCCAAATAGGAAAAGGAGCACGTCAAGGCTGCATATTGTCACACTGCTTATTTAACCTATGTGCAGGGTACATCATGAGGAACGCTGGGCTGGAGGAAGCACAAGCTGGAATCAAGATTGCCAGGAGAAATATCAATAACCTCAGATATACAGATAACACTACCCTTATGGCAGAAAGCAAAGAAAAACTAAAGATCTCTTGATGAAAGTGAAAGAGGAGAGTGAAAAAGTTGGTTTAAAGCTCAGCATTCAAAAAACTAGCATCATGGCATCAGGTCCCATCACTTCACGTCAGATAGATGGGGAAACAGTGGAAACAGTGACAGACTGGGCTCTGAGCTCCAAATCACTGCAGATGGTGATTGCAGCCATGAAATTAAAAGACGCTTACTCCTTGGAAGGAAAGTTATGACCAACCTAGACAGCATATTAAAAAGCAGAGATGTTTACTTTGTCAACAAAGGTCCGTATCGTCAAGGCTATGGTTTTTCCAGGGGTCATGTATGGATGTGAGAGTTGGACTATAAAGAAAACTGAGTGCTGAAAAACGGATGCTTTTGAACTGTGGTGTTGGAGAAAACTCTTGAGAGTCCCTTGGACTGCAAGGAGATCCAACCAGTCCATCCTAAAGGAAATCAGTCCTGAATATTCATTGGAAGGACTGATGTTGAAGCTGAAACTCCAATACTTTGGCCTCCTGATGCGAAGATCTAACTCATTGGAAAAGACCCTGATGCTTGGAAAGATTGAAAGTGGGAGGAGAAGGATACGACAGAGGATGAGATGGTTGGATGGTATGTATCACTGACTCAGTGGATATGAGTTTGAGTAAACTTCAGGAGTTGGTGATGGACAGGGAGGCCTGGCGTGCTGCAGTCCATGGGGTTGCAAAGAGTCGGACATGACTGAGCAACTGAATTGAACTGAAGGGCACAACATAAACTGATTAAAATCAAATGGGTCTAAGATGACAGACAAATCAATTTCAGCTAAATCTTGATCCTCAATTTGTAAGCTAAATGACACACCCAGAGGTGCCAGGACAGTTCCAAGGCACTGTGAAAAGACCGAGTGGGTGGTTCCCCTGTTGTTGGAATGATCCTTCCGCTCTTTAACATATGAAATCACCCAACTCACTAAAACTAACCATATGTGATGGCCCACACTCTTGGAGTGTGTTTATCTCTGAATCTGAACAAATTTACCTCTTATCTATTGCTGGGTCTCTCATGGAATTTTTTTTGAAATGAGACATCAAGAACCTGAGCTTCAGTAGGTCCTGAAACCAAGCACCATGGATTTTGGCCTGGCTTAAGTCCCGGTCGGACACGAATGAGTGACTAAGCATAGCACAGAGTCCCTGACATGTGAGTTTGAGTCCCAATCTTAGGTAAACAGTTTCAAACACAATTTTTGGAAATGGAAAGATGATGACCTGCCCAATATTTTGTAAACAGTGGCATAAATGCAGAGAGGAGCTGAAGGATGGGAAGAAGAAGAGATGGGAAAAATGTGCCTAGGAATCCCCTTCATAACTTGCTGGAAAATCTGCTAAATGCCTGACCTGTGCTCACAGTTTTCATTGGCCTGATCCTTAGCATAAAGGAGGTTAAGGAGAGAAGAACCTCCACCCACTTGGGCAACCGCTACCAAGGCACAGCAGATAGCAGAGCCCTCGGGACACCCTGGGGCACCTAATGCCGCTCACCCATTTGCCGGGGGTTCGAGGAAACAAGGAATGAGAGATTGTAAAGGAATTAAGGTTTTGTTAGCCATATGTCCTTCCAGCCATAGGAGCGAGAACTTCCTACCCCCACCAGAGGTCTTCTGGACTCTGAGACGGAGCCACCTCAGCTTCTGCGCGTTCATGTTTGCTGTCCCCGTTTCCAGCACCCTGGGCTTCTTGTCCCTTCCCCTGTGCTGGGTTTTCCTCGCATTAAACTTCCACCTTGGGAACTTTTTGCCAAGTTGGGCCTCTGCTCTGTTTGGCCTCTGCCTCGCGGGAGCCGAGCTGAGGTTGTTTCAGCCGGGTTAAATCCGAGTCATGGCACCGTTTGTGTTGGGGAAGTTTGTAATTTCCTCGGTTCTCTCTCCCTGCAGCAAAAATTTGAAGCAACGGATGGACCAGTGTTACAGTTCTGTGATACAGCTCAGATTTATTTGGCAAACAAAGGAAAATACACCACCCTCTATGCGTGGGGAGGGCTGACACACAAGACGCGGAGAGAATAGAAGCTCCCAGTCTTCTAGGCTTCCTCCTTTTATACATTCGTCTCCTTCCCCTGAACCTGCCCTGTGTAAATTGGGCTAGCCAGGAGGGCTGTATGTTTTACCTGAGGTCCTCGCTCCGGTCCGCTGACCTATGTTCGTGGGCTTTTCCCTTCTTTGTCTTTTGGCCACCACCATTCTGGACTCTTTTTCCCTATTCTAACTACCTGACAGGTCAGGACTGCTCAGAGGCACAGCCGTGTGCCAGGTGCCGCCTGGATGTTCGGGCCGCAGCAGCAAGCACACAAGGGAAGACCTCGGTCCTTGGGAGCCTGCTTTCTGCCGCGGAAGATGTCACAGACAGTGTGCAGGCTCCGGCAGGAGGCGGGAGGTGGGTCAGGAGGGAGACAGGCTGGGCGAGATGAGAGGAGTGGGCAGGGTGCGCTGGGGGCGCTGCCGGCGTGGGGGCAGGCCCGTGGCCTTCACACACCTTGACCTGTTCAGGCCTTGGTCTCCTCATCTGAGAAACAGGGGAGGACACGCTGGTTCCCCAGGGAGCCGCGTGGCCTCTGGACGCCCCTCCATGGCCGGCTGCCTTGGGCACAGATGGGCCCGCTGGGCTGACTGTGGGATCCTGTGGTCCTGTGTTTTTTTCCCCCAGGTGGTGTCTGTCACTCCCAGGCTGTGGTTTATGGGTAAATTTGAGACTCTTGCGTTTAAAAGTAATTTCTAATTCCCAGGAAGCCTTCAGGGGGTTGGTGTTTTATCTTGAAACACAAAGCCTGGTGCGCAGATCTGCTGACTTTCCTTTCTTGTTCATTGGTGCATTGGGGGTGTTTTCCAATGCACGAGGCCCCTTCCTGCCTGGCTCCCTGAGTTTTCTTCCAAGCTGCTCTCCCCAGGCCCACCCAGAGCCCCCTGCTCTGCTCCCCCTTGGATCCCCGCTGCCTTTGGTCCCCGCCCCCTCCAGGAGACCGCCTGTGCCCTCACCCTTCTGCCTCTGCCCCGGGACACCTGCCTCTCGCCATTGCTGTTGTTTAGTCACTAAGTTTTGTCCGACTCTTTGCGACACCATGGACTGTAGCCCGCCAGGTTCCTCTGTCCATGGGATTCTCCAGGCAATAATACTGGAGTGGGTTGCCGTTTCCTCCTGCAGGGGGTCTTCCCAAATCAGGGATTGGACATGCGTCTCTGGCTTGGTGGGTGAATTCTTTAACTTCTGACCCACCAGGGAAGCCCTCCCCTCACTGAGCACTGTTCAGAGAGCCCCCCGCACCCCGCTGCCCTCCCAGCCACCTCAGGCTGGCTGAGCCCACTGCCTGTCTCCCGGCCTGCGCCCACGGGACTGTAGGCACTGTCTCTCCCCAGAAGGTTATCTCTTTGAGGGGAGCGACTTTTGCTTCTTTTGCTCTTTGCTGCACTCCCAGCATGCCTAGTGGTGGTAAACACTCAGTAGTGACTCTTTCTTAAGAGATGGAAGGCGTCACTCGCCCTGCACACCTGCCCAGGCTGGGGTCCACCCCCGGGGGATATTCCAAGGCCCCGTGGCCGGTTCCAGCTCTGGCACTGGCTCAGACCTGGGGCTGGGGTGGGTGAGGACTGGCTGGGCCAGAGCTTCCTGCACCCCCAGGCCAGCTCCCCACACCCTCCCTGGGGGGCCTCCTCTTCCTGCCAGCTGCACCTGCGGTCCTCCCTAAGCTGTGATGGGCCCCGCGGGGCTCCTGACCCCAAGTCTCGTCTCCTGAGGTCCGAGGGGTGGTCCTCCAGCTCGGCTGCTGCCTGAGCTCTGGGCCCACCTACACTCGGGAGGAAAGAGGCTGCCTTCGAGAGCAGCTCCCGGGGAGCCAGACCAGGGGCGGGCAGAAGGGCGGCCTCAGCACAGACAGCGACCAGCACAGGCCTCACGGGGCTTTGCTGTCTGTTTTCCCATCGCCTCCAGGTCACCAGCAAATTCAGCCAAACTTGCAGAGAAGCAGATGCCCCACTGGTCCCCCATCCTTTGGGAAGGCTCAAGTGTGCTGCCATAAACAGCAATGGGCACCGGGTGCTGGGAACTTGTGAGATGCTCACCTTCTTTTCAGTTCAGCTCAGTTCAGTCGCTCAGACTATTAGGGTCCGGAGTCCCCCTTCCCTCAAAGGAACAGAGGACACTCACGATAATGCAAGACACACAGCAAGGTTTATTTCCAGCTAACTGGGGTCCAAGTGTCTGCCCGACGCAGCGGGTTTCAACAAGGACCCCGAGCACTCTAGGCCAAAGGTTTATATAGCATTTTCAAACCATATTAGTTTCAAAGCATCCACACATAGTAATCTTTTTACACACAGTAATTTTCCACACTCTACACACAGCTGTATATCTCTGGCTTGCGTCACCTCCTGGTGGTTTAACGAGATAAGCCCACCCTGGCCCTTTGACCTATTTGCCTGATCTCTGTGTCACAACCGCCCACATTCTGGTGTTTAAGATTAAATTGTTTTTCAGGTTGTTGTCTTCCTAGGAATCCTCACTCATCCTTACTCAGCAAACAATTCCAGGGATCTTTACACAGCCTGACTCAAAAAAACAATTCTAGGAATCTTTAAGCAACCTTATCTAAAATGGAGTAACTTTGGTTCTACAAGCGGCAAGCAAAGTACAGAAGCAAAAATGCATTACAGGAGCATTAAGTTCTACATTAGGTTCTACAAGTCGTGTCCGACTCTTTGAGACCCCCATGGACTGTAGCATGCCAGGCCTCCCTGTCCATTACCAACTCCCGGAGTTTACTCAAACTCATGTCCATAGAGTCGGTGATGCCATCCAACCGTCTCATCCTCTGTCATCCCCTTCTCCTGCCTTCAATCTTTCCCAGCATCAAGGACTTTTCCAATGAGTCAGTTCTTCGCACCAGGTGGCCAAAGTATTGGAATTTCAGCTTCAGCATCAATCCTTCCAAAGAATATTCAGGACTGATCTCCTTTAGGATGGACTGGTTGGATTTCCTTGCAGTCCAAGGGACTCTCAACAGTCTTCTCCAACGCCACAGTTCAAAAGCATCAATTCTTCGGCGATCAGCTGTCTTTATAGTCCAACTCTTACATCCATATATGACTACTGGGAAAACCATAGCCTTGACTAGACGGACCTCTGTTGGAAAAGTAATGTCTCTGATTTTTAATATGCTGCCTAGGTTGGTCATAACTTTTCTTTCAAGGAGTAAACGTCTTTTAATTTCACGGCTACAATCACAATCTGCAGTGATTTTAGAGCACAAAAATATAAAATCTGTCACTGTTTCCACTGTTTCCCTATCTATTTGCCAGGAAGTGATGGGACCAGCTGCCGTGATCTTAGTTTTCTGAATGTTGAGTTTTAGGCCAACTTTTTACTCTCCTCTTTTACTTTCATCAAGAGGCTCTTTAATTTTTCTTTGCTTTCTGCCATAAGGGTGGTGCTATCTGCATATCTGAGGTTATTGACATTTCTCCCAGCAATCTTGATTCCAGCTTGTGCTTCCTCCAGCCCAGCATTTCTCATAATGTACTCTGCATATAAGTTAAATAAGCAGGGTGACAGTATACAGCCTTGATGTACTCCTTTCCTGATTTAGAACCAGTCTGTTGTTCCATGTCCAGTTCTAACTGTTGCTTCTTGACCTGCACACAGATTTCTCAAGAGGCAGGTCAGGTGATCTGGTATTCCCATCTCTTTAAGAATTTTCCAGAGTTTGTTGTGGTCCACACAGTCAAAGCCTATGGTATAGTCAATAAAGCAGAAGTAGATGTTTTTCTGGAACTCTCTTGCTTTTTTGATGATCCAAGGGATGTTGGCCATTTGATCTCTGGTTCCTCTGCCTTTTCTAAATCCAGCTTGAATATCTGGAATTTCACAGTTCACCTTCTTTCACATTACTTTAAAAGTTATTTACGGCTTCCCTGGTGGCTCAATGGTTAAGAATCTGCCTGCCAATGGAGGGGACACGGGCTCCATACCTGATCCAGGAAGATCCCGCATGCCGCAGGGCAACTAGACTCGTGCACCCCTACTGAGCCTGTACTCCACAACCAGAGGAGCCACTGCCATGAGAGGCCTGTGCACCCCAACTCGAGAGGAGCCCCTGCTCTCCGGAGGCAGAGCAAGCCCGTATGCAGCAACAAAGACCCAGCACAGCAAGAAATAAATATATAAATAATTTTTTAAAGAAGCTCAAGCTCCAATACTTTGGCCACCTGATGCGAAGAACTGACTCATTTGAAACGACCCTGATGCTGGGAAAGATTGAAGGCAAGAGAATGGGACGACAGGATGAGATGGTTGGATGGCATCACTGACTCGATGTACATGAGTTTGAGCAAGCTCCAGGTGTTGATGACGGACAGGGAGGCCTGGCGTGCTGCAGTCCACGGGGTCGCAGAGAGTTGGACATGACTGAGCGACTGAACTGAATTGCACATTTATGTGAAGTGACTGGCTGGACCCCCGTCTCCACAGGCGCAGGGCTCACTGCCGTGTCCTCAGCTCTGCTTTGCTAGTAACTGGCGTGAGGAGGGCCGTTCTGTCACACAAGCTACATCGCAAATCCCGGCAATTATTTTGCCCACAAATCTTCCATTTGAGCAGGTGTGGAGGGGGCAGTCTACTTCTGCACCACTTGGAATCCGCTGGTGATTTGCAGCCTGGGGCCTGAAATTATCTGAAAGTTTGGTGACTCACTCCTGGGAAGGATGCTGCCTCCAGGCTGAGGCTTCAGCTGGGGTTACCAGCCAGGACACCCACGTGCAGCCTCCCCACGTGGCCAGGGCTTCCTCAGAATGAGGAAACTGGTTCCAGGTCAGAGAGTCCAGGAAAGAGAGCCAGGAGGAAGCCCTCTGTCTGTCGTGACCTAGTCTGGAGAGTCATTCCACCTGATCCCCACGCCTGCTGTTTGTCAGGGCATCCCGAACACCCGCCGAGGTCCGAGGGGTGTCCTGGTGGAGAGCAGCGGAGTTCTGGAAGACCACTCAGGACTGGACGTGCTGCTCTGGCCATTTCTGGAAAATACTATCTTCATAAGGGGCTGCAAATGCCTTCAATGTCCTAGGAGAAAAATTACTCCTACCTAGAATTCTGTGGGAGAGGGACATGGCAACCCACTCCAGTACTCTTGCCTGGAAAATCCCAGGGACAGAGGGGCCTGGTGGGCTCCCATCTATGGGGTCGCACAGAGCTGGACAAAACTGAAGCGACTTAGTAGTAGTAGCAGCAGAATTCTGTACCCTGCCAACCTATCAGTCAGGTGATTGAAAGTGCGAGCTCTCGAAAGTTCACTCCTGTGACGGTCTCAGAAAGCCTCTAAAAGAACACTCCACCAAAACAGGGGAGGAGAGCGAGGGTGCAGAAGACACTGTCCTGCGGGGAAGAAGGAAGGCAAGTCCTGAGGTGACGACTAACCGGGAGGCCACGAGATCAGCCAGACGACGTAAGGGCAGGAGGGCTTGGTGTCCCAGCGGCATCTGTGCAGGGAAACATGCCCTCGGAAGACGCTGAGGTAACAGCCTGTGCGTCTGTCACTAGGAAGTGATATTTAGAACCACTGTAGTGATGAGTGATCACACACAGAATGAAACAGGTGACAAGGGGACTGATTGAATAAAACGGAGCTGGGACACAGGGTATGTACAGACCCTTCATATGTGGCCATGATCAAAGTGCAGATAGAGGAATCGTAGACCTTAGCGTTTGGCAGGAATCCATTAGCCAAACAGGGGAAGAGTGAAGCTGAGCCTCTGACATACCACAGACACACACAAATAGTTTCCAGGAGGATTAAAGACAAAAACGTGGAAGGCGTGTCTGTAAAGTCTTTAGAAAATGGAGATATTTGTCATACACATAACTGACCAGCGATGGTCGTGTGGTGTTTTAATTGCTAAGTCGTGTTGCACTCTTTGGGACCCCATGGACTGTAGCCCACCAGGCTTCTCTGTTTATGGGATTTTCCAGGCAAGAATACTGGAGTGGGTTGCCATGCCCTCCTCCAGGGGATCTTCCCCATCCAGGGTTAGAAACCGAGTCTCCTGCATTGGCAGATGGATTCTTCACCACTGAGCCACCTGGGAAGCCCAAGGTTTGATGCTGTTGGTTTCAGAAGTGCTCACACGGTAAAGCGTCTGCCCACAATGTTGCAGACCTGGGTTCGATCCCTGGGTCACAAAGAGCCTCTGGAGAAGGAAATGGCGACCTACTCCAGTACTCTTGCCTGGAAAATCTCATGGACGGAGGAGCCTGGTAGGCTAAAGTCCATGGGGTGGCAGAGTTTGACACGACTAAGTGACTTCACTCACTTTTCACTAAAGGGCCCAGCAGAGTTTGGGTAAAACACCTTGGGTTAGAGTTTGGGGAGGAAAGGGTTTATTTAAACTGTGTTTCTGAAAGAGGATTCTGAATAAATGAGGATTCCGGTGGAACCGGGGCTGGGGCAGGGCTGCGGGTTTCCCGACCAGGTGTAAATCATCGGGCAGGTTGGGGGGGGTAGTGGATTGCCTGTGGGCACAGGGGCCGCATAGATTTTGATGTCCACACCCCCATCCCCCTACCCCCGCCCCTCGCGGCGGTCTGCAGCAGTCCAGGAAGGGGCCCTGGGGTCCCCAGCAGGACTCAGTGGCCGGAGGTGGCTGCGGCCTCGTCCGCGGGCGCGCAGAACAGCGACCCGGACTCCGCCGCGCGCTCACCCGGCCACAAGGTCGCCGTTTGCGCCTGACGTCGTGTGCCCTCCGGGTAGTATGTTTACCGTCCTGCGTCACCGGGAAATGTCCGCCGCGGCCAGGGACAAAAGTTTCTTCCCTGGTGAGTCCCACCAGACAGAGGGCGTTCGGAGGCGGCGCGCACTCCGCCTTCGGGCGCCGCCAGGTGACCGGTCGGACCGCGCGCAGCCGCCGCTCTGCCCGCCTGCCCCAGCGTCCTCTAGTCCCGGGAACAAATCTGATCCCGGGAGCGATGACAGACTCCCCATCACAGCGGGAACGACATGCCAACCCTCCCTGACCTGGCGGGCAGTTCCCACCCGCCCCCCAACCCACCTCCAACCCGTGGGCCTCCCCCGCCCCACTGCCTTCACCACCGCGCACTCTGCACCGCAGCCGCGCAGGGTCACTCCCGTTCCCTAGGCTCTGCAGCGTCCCTGCTCCCCCAGGGCCCTCCCAGGACCCTGTTTAGACCCTAGGCATCCTAGAACCCGGCCCAGACTCCTACCCTGGGCTCTGACACTTTGCCTATAGCTCTCTGAACGCATTCTCCTTCAGTCAAATGCGGATGCCAAAAGCCGCCCTGTTTTCTCCCCAGGCCCAATCAAATTACCTGCCCATTGGTGCTGTCAGACAAGCAATCCGAAGACACTGAGGGAAAGAGCAGGCCAGGCCCAAGCACTGCCCGGACAGGTGAGGGCCCTGGGGTGGGAGGAGACTGAGGGGCAGGTGGAATGCTTCATACTCCCTTCCAGGGCCTGGTGGGCTCCTGGATGGGCCCACAGTAGTGTGGACCACAGCAGGACTGGAGCCAGGTGGTCCCGTGTGGCAGGCCGGTGAGGTGGAAGCCGTGCACAGGGTCCGTATGGCCCACGAGAGCCGTGGCTCACCGCTAGGCAGACTTTCTCCACGTCCTGCAACCTCTGAACCTGAAAGGAGAAAGGGAAAGCCAGATGCAAGTGGCCGGGGCAGGCAGGCATCTGAGCGCCGCGGCGCCCGTCCAGCCCCACTGGGAGTTTCCGAGAGCGCCCCCTGCCGGCGGCGGGGCCGCTCCTTCCCGCTTCCACTGTCAGCCTCCAGGCTCCCGGGGCAGCCACGGAGGCGTCCCACGTGGTCCACGTCCATTCTGCAGGAGAAGATCGGCACCCGGGGGAGGGGTTCTAAACTCACACGGGCCCAGACATCAGGGCCCCTGAGGCCGAGAAGCACAGGGAGGGACCCTGCCTGGCTGAGAACACGCAGCGTCCATCCCCAGCTGCAGACCCCCTGACCTGGCCCTCCCCAGCCGCCTGGGCACCGTGTCTCCCCAGGCAGGGGCGGTGGTTGGGGTGGAGGAGGCACAGGGGTGGTCATGCGCTGGGCTGTGCAGTCAGACTGCCCAGGTTTGAGTCCCAGTTCTGCCTCTTACGGTCTGTGGTCGTGGGCAAACACCTTCCTGTCTGTCAGCTTCCTTGTGGAGATGACGACCACCCTGCTGGGGTGCCCTGCAGACCTCCAGTCAGGACACCCCTCCGGCCACACTATGATGCAGGACACCGCCCCGGCCACACTGTGACCCAGGACACCCCTCCAGCCACGCTATGACACAGGATACCCCTCCAGCCACACTATGACGGAGTCAGACTGGCATCCTGAGCTAGGTACTGGGTTCTGTGCTATCACACAGCATCTCTCCCAGGTGTTCTTATGTCCCACTTTTTAGTGGAGAAACTGAGACCCAGAGCACTAAAGTAAATTGTCCGATGTCACACAGCCAGAGAGGGTCAGCATGGACCCAACCCGGCCTGATGCCACAGCCTGTCCCCTTGGCCACCAAGGTCTCCTGTCTCTGAGCAGTGGGTGGGGGTCAGGCTCTCATCTGGAAAACAGAAGCCCTGGGAGTTTCCAGGAGAGGAAGTTGAATATAGGAAATTTGTTACACATGCGAGGGAAGTAACTAGATGCCGAAATGGGAATGAGTGGTGGGGCCATGGGAAATTAGCCAGGGCTCCTGGCCAGGCTGGAACCACGCAGGCCTGCCTAGGAGGCCACAGCTGAGGAACCCTTGAAAGCAGAGGGAGGGGACAGATGCTCTGGCTCCATTATGTCCCCGCCCTCCAGCCTCTCCCCCGCCAGACCCCTCGGGCATCCAGAGGAGCCAGGGCTACGCATTGTTGGCGGAAGGACCTGGAGGATGTGGGCCGTGACGGGACAGAGCAGCAGGATGCCCTGTTCCAGAGGTGTCTCCCAAGAGGTCAGCCCTGAACTGAGTCTTGAGAAATGTAGTGAAGCCAAGCAGGACCCTCTGGGGCCTTCCTGGGACAGACCTCCCCACTCGTGTCATCCACCTGCCTCTTGTCTGTAGAAAAACGTTAGCCAAAGAATAAATGTGATCAGAGAAATGAGAAAACACGGAGAGAAAGGAAAGCAGTCAAGTGAGACAAAATAGTAAGAGGCTAGTCATTAAACTAAGCGCAGCACAAAGTCAGGGACCTTTAGATCTTCCTCAGCAACTGTAGACAATATTTTGAGCCCCACCCTTGAGCTGTTTTGCAGACACTGAAACCCCTGCCTGATGGGAGAACTTAACTGTGTGCTGCCCACAAGATGTGGACCCCAGACCGGATGGAACCAGAAGGTTGGTGATGCTGACCCCTGGTTGCCTCACAATCGGAAGACTGTCCATGCGCTGATCATGGCCCCTGCAACCCTCTGCCCTGGCATAGCCCTCTCCTACGTGATCTCCAAGCAAAACCCAGGGAGTGAGGAGTTGTCTTTTGGACATAAGTCCACCTTCTACCCAAGACTGCAGTTTCCCCAATAAAACCATCTTTCCTGTTACCTAACACTTGTCTCTCAGTATTGATTTCTTGATCGACCTGCAGCTGAACCTGAGTTTGCTAACAGTAGGAGTTTGACATCAGAATAAAGGTCATTCCAAAAACGGGATGAATAGAAGCCCCAGGCACAGAGTCGGTTTTGTAGGAGTGACCTGAGACCTGCTGCTATGGAAACATACCAGCTCCTGTCCTGCTGGACCACCTGTGCTTCTCACAATGCTCGCCCCCCACCCCGGGCTGGGGACCCCTTCTTAGGAGCCCCCACTTCCTTTCTGCCTCTCTTGCAGTCAGGGTGGAGGGGGGACCCTCAGGCTCCCGCCTATCAAACATGGAGGCAGGCAGGTGACCCAGGTTCTGCAGGTCAGAAACACACCTCAGGACCCCCTCGTGGCCAGGGTCACACCTGCTGCCCGCTTTGGGCTCATTCCTGACACCACCATCTGGGGGTGGCTGGCTCCCACCCACTGCAGACTCAGGGAGCCCCCCTGCCCTTTACGTTTTTAATTGGCTACTGTTGATTTCTGTATCTATTCTCAAGAACTCTGTCACAGCTTCTTTCAGGAGGAAATCAGCTCACATGTTGTTAGCAAGGGGTTGGCTTTTCTCCTTTTGAGATGAATATTTTCCAGACTCCTAAAGTCTAGTTAGAGAACTCATGGTGCTTGAGATGAACCCTCTCAGAACCGTGTGCTTTCCTACTCAGTCACTGGTCACACAGCTTGGACTATAGACTGTGGACCCCAGGGAGGCAGGGCTACAGGCTTAGGCTGGCAGCTGGATCACTGGGACTGTAAGAGTCTCCCCACTTTGGGCAGACCCAGAAGAGACCAAAGAACTGCTCCTGCCTCGGGCAGAGCTGGGAGTTGCTGGGTCTCACTGGCTCCGCAGAACTGTCCTGCAGACTGTGCAGAGGCCCCCAGTGGCCCCTAAATGCCTTATGTGTGTTAGTCACTCAGTCGAGTCCTATTGTTTGCGGCCCCATGGACTGTAGCTTGCCAGACTCCACCGTCCACGGGATTCTCTAGGCAAGAATACTGCAGCGGGTAGCCACTCCCTTCTCCAGCGGATCTCCCCAACGCAGGGATGGAACCCAGGTCTACCTGCACTGCAGGCGGACTCTACGTCTGAGCCACCCTTGTCAATCTGTAAATCCCCGAGATGAGATGTGTGGGCAGAACTGGTGGCCACGGTCAAATCTCAAGGAGGGGTCTCCTGCTGTTTTGGGGGATAGGGGACCTGGCGGGGACTGGGGGGTTGGGGTGGGGGGGGGGTGAGTCTCGGCGATCTAGCGCGGACCCCTCCCTGCTTACTGACAGGTGTGCCGCCCTGCCTTCATCATGCGTCATATGCAGCCTGTGGAGCGGCGGATCTCCACCCGAGTCAGCACTGAAGTCACCTTCGCCGGGTGGGCTTGTCCGCGCCCAGATCGCCGGGTCCGCCGCCCAGGTCCTGCAGAATGTTTGCTTCTGTAACTAGTTCCCAGCACGTGGGATGCTGCGGCCCGGGACCACGATTGTCAGAGCCGCCCCTCTAGGCTGTAAGGTTCGCTCGGCAGGAAGAGGCAGGTAGGTGGTGCAGTTGAAAAAATCAATCAGGAGAATGAAGGAAACGGCAAGAGGGGTGCGGACCAGGAAGGAAGCCCGCGCACGCTGGGCGGGGCGAGTCCGCTTCCAGCGCAGCCCCCCTGCGGCGCGGGAGCAGCCGGAAGGCCGGAGCCTTTGTGATGTCACAGCCCCGCCCACTGGGATGGTTGCCATGGCGACGTAAGCAGAAGGTCTGGGCTCGCGGAGCCCCGGGGCAGCAACTCAGAGGCTTCGGAGCGAGCGCCGGCGTGCGGAGCCGGTGGGTGCGCTCGGGACCTGGGCGGGAGCCAGGGGCGGGGTCGGGGCGGACACCTCGCGCGCCTTTCCAAGCCCCTGTCGCAAGGCTCCCTGCTCCTTCTCATCGCATAGCCAGCCGTCTAGCAACCCCTCTTCCCTCCAGGCCCATGCACCCTCGCCACACGCCCGGACGGGCCAGACATAGGTGTGGGGAGGCCCGGCCCTGCTACAAGCCGAGTACCCCGATTCCTTTCGTGGAGGCTGCAGCAAGCATGCGGCTGGAAGGATGCAAGCTTTGGAGTCAAGGACTTTCGGGCGGGAGTCCCAGCCTCGGCCCTTCCTGGCTGTGTGACTTTGGACAGTTTGCCTCTGTTTCCTCCTCTGCAGAATGCAGACTAGCTCCGCAAATAGTGAAAACAAGCCCCATGGTGGGGCGGAACGCTTGATGAGCTGCCAATGAGTGCCTGCCCCGGTCCTCAGGGAGCTTACATTCTGGGGGAATCAGGTCATCGACCGTTGTTAAAGGGATACATCAGCTCTTGGAAACTGGTTAAAGGGAAGAGGATGGGGTGGTGGGAAGATGCTTCTGGGGAGGGGCGGGCCTGAGCGCTGGGCGAGGGTGGGAGGGGCCGAGGCCGGTTGGGGGGGCGGTGGGTGGGCGGCTCTGCGGGCAGGACCAGCCCTGGGCTGCTGGAACCACGCGGGGCAGAGGAGGGAGGCGCTGCGGGTCGGAGCTGCAAGTGTCCCCATCCTGGTGAGCTTTGGGCAGGTGCCCGCTGTTCTCAGCAGCCGTCGGCGGAGGGCGGGCTGCGGGCTGCGGGCTGCGGGCTGCGGGCTGCGGGCTGGGCCCACCCGGCTCAGACCCTGCCTCTGCCCAGGTTGGGAGTCTCCTCTAGCCGATGTCAGGTTTCTCAGTGCACGCTTCCTCCTCGGCGCGATGTCGGAGATCCTGCCTCCTATGGTCTCCAAGAGCGTCACTTTCAACAGTAAGTGCCGGGCTGGGAGGGCTTGCACAGCGTCAGAGGCAGCCTTAGGGGGCCTGGGGCGGCGGGTTCAAGGTGGAATCAAGGCTACAGCGATTCTAAGCCAGGCCACGGACCGGAAATCACAGGCTTTGCCAACTTCCCTAGAAACTCCATGCTGTAATCCCTAGGGCTGCTGTAGCCAAGCCCCACCCCAGCCTGGGGCTTAACCCCCAGAGTGTATTGTTTCACAGCTGCGGGGACCTCGAGTCCGGGGCAGGGATGCTTCCATTCTGAGGCAGGAGCGGACCCTGCGCCCTGTGCGCGCGCAGCTTCCGGTGGTGTGCTCGCGCCCTCTGGCGGTGACTGGCAGAAGCGCCGCCTTGGTCTCTACCTCCATCTCCACTCCATCCTCAAGTTCGACGTGTGTGTCGGTTATTTCCCCTTCTTATTAAGGCTGTGCACACTCGCCCAGCGTGACCTCAGCAGAGTTACATCTGCAGCCACTCTCTTTTCAAGCAGGGTTGCATGCTATGGTGCCGGGCGTTGGGACTTCAGATCTTCAAAAGCATTCGTTTGAGGGGGGAACACAGCTCACCCCAAGACAGGCCTCGAGGAGGATGCTGCCGTGGAGGCGGGGCTCGCTCAGCCTTCCTGCAGCCTCAGCTGCTGGCCAGCCCCTCGCGCTGGAGGCCCGCACCTCCTCCCCGGGCTCCCGCTGAGTGGCCCCGGGCGTGGCCACGGGGCTGAGGGGCAGAACTGGCCACACACCCTCTGCTTTGGTTTACTGGTCCTGAGCTTCTGATTCCAAAGGGCGTTGAGAGCCCCCGTGTGAAACTCCACCTTCCTGGAGGCTCCGCTGTGTTCTCTCTCCCTCCAAGCTTGACGCCCGCCGTGCTCACACCTTGCACACATCCACACAAATGCACGCACAGCCTGTCCTTTTCTCACACCAATGGCCACACAACAGAAACGCTCCCTGTGCCTTCTTCCCCATCAACCCAGATGCTGTGCAGACTGCTGCTTATCAGACCTTGAGCTCCTGTAAACCCAGAGCTTCCAGCAAAGGCGCTTCCACGTGTGCGGGCACCAGTCTGTGTTGGCGGCTGCTGTCCATGGCTGTCCCTCTTACACTGTGTGCTTTACGCCCTCCCTCTTTCTCATCCGCTCTGCTCTGGAGTAAACTGAAAAATGAAGAAAGGTTGAACTGGGGTTCCCAGAAAAAAGATAGCTTTGAAATGTTTACAGATAACAAAATAACTCTAAATGCGCTCACACAAAACGATGCAACATAATGGTGCTGTTGACGGAAACAGTATTCACAACCTACAAGTTCGGAATTATGTTTCATTCCCTGGGGATATTTGGGCTTCCTAGGCGGTGCTCGTGGTAAAGAACCGCCTGCTAACGCAGGAGACTCAGGAGGTGGGGGTTCAGTCCCTGAGTTCGGAAGATCCCCTGGAGTAGGTAATGGCAGCTCACTCCAATAGACTTGCCTGGGGAGTCTCATGGACAGAGGAGCCTGGCAGGCTACAGCCTACGGGGACGCAAAGAGTCAGACCTGACTGAGCACACACAAAAGTTATGTAGAGAACCGCCTGCTAACGCAGGAGACTCAGGAGATGCCGGTTCAGTCCCTGAGTTCGGAAGATCCCCTGGAGCAGGAAATGGCAGTCCACTCCAATAGTCCCGCCTGGGGAGTTTCATGGACAGAGGAGCCTGGCAGGCTACAGTCCACGAGGACGCGAAGAGTCAGACATGACTGAGCACACACAAAAGTTATGTTTTGTTCAGTGTGAATTTGTAGGACTTCACACATGGGTGAAACAGTGAGAGAACTGCGACAAGCAGGGGAGGGAGGAGGCGGGCTGCAGAAGTTCTGCAGGTTGGGCGCAAGTTAGGGAGCCCTAACAGCTAAAGGTTAGTGTTAATGAAAGCAAACCAGGGAGCCCGGGTTAAGGAAGTTAGCGCTTCTTCAAGTGTGGGGAGATGCAAGAGTCTGGGCTCGCTGAAATCATTCCTTGCATGTGCCTGCCACCTCCCTGGGGCCAGTGTCCTTCCTTTTCCATTGGCACTGGCGCCCTGGGATCACAGGTTTTGTTCTCCTTCCTGGGTGCCCTGGAGGGCAGGAGTCACTTCAGACTGTGACTTCCTTGTTTATTGATGTGGCCGAAAATACTCCATTCTCAGAGGGGAGGGTGTTCTAGGCCTTGAGCTGGGGATGAGGTGAGGTGCTGGAGGAAGAGACAGAGGCCACTGTGGGCCAGGGTGTGGGGCCCTGTGGGCAGGGGGAGGACTGTTTGGCTCTGCTGGGATGATGGAGATAGCCCAGGTCTAGAGTGTGTGACTGGGGCACCATTCCTCCCACCTTGAGTGGGGGTTGGGGGGAGAAATGGCCACAGCTCCATCGAGACATGGCTAGTCCGTGCCCTGGCATTGAGGGCAGAAGACCTCGGTGGGGAGCTTGGCCAGGTGGAGGGGCTGGCCATACCAGAGTGGAACCCAGGCTTCCCAGGCAGGGCTGGTGGGAGCAGGGCTGCAGCACCCCTGCTTCTGGGAGACGCGACCTGTGGCTGGTCCCCCTGTCTCTGGGGGCTCCTGACATCCAGGCCAGAACCCGCCTGAGCCTCTTGGGTCCAGGGGTGGATTGGGGGGAAGTGATCACTGAGTGGATGGTGGTATCTCCCGAAGGTGAGACTGAGCGGGGCGAGGGGTCATTCCTGGTGAAGGAAGCGCACTGCCAGGGTCTAACCTGAGCAGGCTGGTCGGGGGTGGGGTGTGCTCCCCGATGTCTGCACCTCCTGCCCTGGGGACGACCCCGCCCCACGTGTAGGCATCCCTTCCCCTATCCACTGCTGACTGTAGGGGTGGGGCTGGATGCAGTCCTTTAATTTGGTGATTTAGGGAACATGGTTTTAAGTGACCCAGCCTTAGTCTGGGGAGCTGCAGAATCGGAATGTCCGAAGCCCGGGCTGGCGGCCACGTGTGGGCGCTCCTGTTCTGTGCCTGGAACTGTGCTGGAGTGCAGAGGTCAAGGGCACAGAGGCAGGCCTGCTCTTAGAGGGTTTGGGGCAGCGTGACCTGCTGCTCCCCTCTCTGCTTCTCAGACAGACCAGGCAGTCCCTGCACAGAGTGCCCCCCCACCCCCGCACGAGCTTACTCAGTGAGCCACCTCCCAACCCCACCATCCAGGGCTTTCCTGGGGTGCCCACACCTTCCCCACCCTCCTTCCCCAGCTTTATCTTCTAGTAGCCCTGGCCCCCTCCCCTCGCCGGTAGATTGTCATCTGCCTGAGGGCTGGGGGCTCTCTGTTTGCCTCTAAGGCTGCTGTCTTTTCCAAAACCCAGTACGCAGAAAGCTCGCCATGAAATTCTGTTAGGCTGCAAGCTTTCCCCAAGGGTCAGGACCTTCCGCCACTGCTTTCCAATGCCATGCTGAGTTCAGCTAGAGCGTTAGATGGGGATGAAGAAGCAAGACTCTGCTCACAGATGACGTGATCCTGTATGTGGAGAATCCCTGAGGAAGCTCTGTGTGCTCATAAATGAATGCAGCAGCACAGGAGAACACAAGGTCAGTACTCAAACGGGAGTTGTGTTTCCATATTCCAGCCGTGGACAGTCCAACTTGGGAGTTAAGGGGCAGTTCCATTCACGACGGCAATGAATAGAATGGATACAGCCATGAACAGTCCAACTCGGGAGTTAAGGGGCAGTTCCATTCACGACGGCAATGAATAGAATGGATATCCAGGAAAGGGGTAACGTCGTGGGAGACGAGCAAGCACGAAGACCCGGGAGTCAGTCTCTCCACCAAACCGACTCTCCAGCAGGCAGGCCCTGTCAGAACCCGGGACAGGACCTCCCCAGCTTCCAGGAGAGAAGTTAATGCCAAGGCAGGGGGATCCCGGGGGATTCTGGCATTTTGTGGTGTGGCTATGAGCCTCCAGCCTCCAGTCCAGCAGCAGTGGGGAGGGCGGCCTGAGTTCCTGGCGTGGCTTGCTGGTGCCAGTGTAGCAGGAAGAAGTCAGTTCTGACTCCATGTTGGAACTCTTTGTTTGACTTGCTTTCCGTCACTTTTGCTATCATAATCATACAGAACGGCCTGCCTCAGAGAATCCTGCCCCTCTGCCTGACTGTTAAGTGCCTTTGTCCAGAACTCTGTCCACCTATGGATGCAAAGGAGAAACTGACACACCCCCCTGCCTGAGGCTTGCCATTCTAGGAGATGTTTGCAGGATTAATGGCCTGTTCACGTTGCTTCCTCCTCTCCTGCCGTCTCTGATCTGTGAAAGAACCGGCGTCCAGACCCCACTAATTTGTGTCCGACTGTCTGCAACCCCATGGACTGCAGCACGCCAGGCCTCCCTGTCCATCACTGGTTCCCAGAGTTCGCTCAAACTCACGTCCATCGAGTGGGTGATGCCATCCAACAATCTCAGCCTCTGTCATCCCCTTCTCCTCCTGCCTTCCCAGCATCAGGGTCTTTTCGAGAGCCCACGAGATGGTTATTTTGAGGCGCTAGCTACCGTCTCCTCGATCTGCTGGCTCCCTGATTCAAATCTCTCATCTCTCAGTTTCACTGGGCTCTCACGTGGCTAGCAGAGCTAGTTGCACTTGGAAACACCAGGGTGGACAGCAAGGATCATCCTCCAAGTTGGGCTGTCTGATTGCTGAAGGGCCACACAGAGCCTGGAGCCACTTCCCTGCCATGTCTGTTGGTGGGAGTTTAGAAACGGGACCCCTTCTCTTGCTTTGGAGCCAGAGTCTTAGGAAATCTTTTCTTACAAATTTTATTTATTGATTTATTTTTGGAGAAAACCCAACCCCCATTGCAGCCCCATCGAGGAGCACAGACCCACGCCTCTTGTGGCACCTGGGCCATGGGAGTTTCTGGAGGGCAGGAGTGCCCAGGGGCTTGGGGCAGGGGGGCGTCGCGCCTGTGCTGTCCGAGCCCACCTCCCATGTCTCGGTTTCCTCGGTTACCGAGAAGCAGCAGCGTCTCCCGAGTCTTGTGGGGACCGCTCCAGAGCTGACCCAGGGAGGCCCGGGGTGGGGTGAGCTCCCGCCGTCCTGGACAGGCTGACACGGGGGAGACGCTGGGACGAACCCAGATGAAGGAAGAGCGTGTGGACAAGCGCCATGGTGGTGAGAAAGGCACCTCGAAGAGGGACCAGGATCCTGCACAGCAGGCTAGGCTCAGGGCTCAGGGCCGGGGGCCGTGGGGGCCGCTGCGGACAGGCTCTGCGCGGAGGAGGAGGGCCTGGCTGCGCGTCTGGGGACGCGCGAGGCACCGATGTGGCTGAGTTCCAGGCTCCTATAGGGCCCCTGGGGGATGTGTGGTGAGTTGTGGAGCGTTGGGGGAATTCAGCGCTGATGCAGGGTCATCTCCACAGACCCAGTGACCGGCAGGTGACGGCAGCCACCCACCTGCTCTCGCTGTGTTGCCTGACTGCCTCAGGAGGCGCCGTGGTGTCAGCCGACAGGGGAACGGCAGGGAAGGGTCTCCGCGTCTTCTACTGCACCTCTGGAGGCCTGAGGAGGCTCCTAGCAGAAGGGTTGGCTGGGCGGGTGTCAGAGGCTCAGAGCCTGTGACCTCTGTGAAAAAGCATCCTGCTCTGTCCATTGGAGCAAAGGGGAGGGGTGCCCAGCGGGAGTCACAAGCTGCCATCATGGGTCAGGCACGTGTGCTGGAACTTTTGTGGCCCGTTTTTTGCTCAGTCCTCAAGACTTCCTGGCAAAGTCAGTATAATCATCGCAGGTGTGGGAGCTAAGGGTCATCTGGCAGGTGAGACCCCAGGGCTGGAGCCTCTGAAGTCTCCCTGGTCTGATGCCATGTGCACAGCTCTCACAAGCTGCTGAGTCTTTTGCTGTGGCTGTCACTTTTGTGTCTCCCCAGAGCATGGCCCAGAATCCATGGACAATAGTCCTTCAGTCACTGAAGAAAAGAAGCAGCATGCGAAAAAAGGCAAAGGTAATTCTGGACCTGGGAGTGCTCGTCGTATCAGTGGGAGGCAAACGCTCACCCTCAGGCCCCAGATATCCTCAGATGTAGCTTCTGGTGGGAATAACAGTGAGAAAACGTTCTGTTTTCATTAGAAATTGGATTACTGAAACCTGAAATAACAGGAATGTAGGCAACAAAGTAGGATTTAGTTTTCCTCCAGTAATGAAGAGTGTGGAGCTCTACCAGAAGCAGTCCTACAAAATCTTCCAGGTGACCAGGTTCTAAGTCTTTCTGCTCCACCATCTTTACTTTTGGGTCTTTCAGCCACAAGGTTGTTGCCTGGTCAAAAAATGGTTGTGGCAGCTCCAGCCATCACATCTGCTTCCAGACAGAAGGAGGAAAGGGAAGGGCTAACTCAGCCATCCCCACCCAACAGTTTCTTGCCACACTCCATCTGTTATGGGACCATCAGTATCTGCAAGGGAAGCTGAGAAATGTAGCTTTTCAGTGAGTTGCAAGGTCACCACCTGTTAGGAGATAGAAAGGGATGCATCTGGCAGCACATGCCTTGTCCTCTGGGCCCTGCTGTGTCCTCCATGCCTTGGCTTCCTGGACTCCCTCCTGGTTCCCTGGCTGTCCGCACCCCCAGCCTGGCCCCACAAGCCAGTATGCTCCTCCTGCAGAGATGTGCAGCTCTGAGCATGTTGCTGAGCCTGTCCTTCTCTGGCCAAGCTCCCGCCCTGGGGCTGGGCTTCCCCATCCACCCTGCCCACGCCCACTTCCTCCTCCTGTTAGTTATCAAAACCCAAACCTGCCTAGAAGTAGAGACTGGAGGTCAGTGAACTCGTGTGCTCATCACCAGATCGGAAGCAGACGAGATTTAGCCATGTTTGCTTCACCTGTCCTTCTTCTCTTTTTTCTTTTTTTCTCTTTGGCAGAATATTTTACTGTTTCAAAATTTGTTGTTTCTTTTGAAGTGTAGTTGATTTACACTGTTGTGCTATATAGCAAAGTGACTCAGCTATACACATATATGCATTCTTTTTTATATTCTTTTCCATTATGGTTTATCCCAGGATATTGACTATCTGTGCTGTACAGTGAAAGTGTTAATCAGTCATATCTGACTCTTTGCGACCCCATGGACTATAGCCCGCCAGGCTCCTCTGTCCATGGGATTCTCCAGGCAAGAATACTGGAGTAGGTTGCCACTGCCTCCTCCAGGGGATTTTCCTGACCCAGGGATCGAACTTGCGTCGCTTATATCTCCTGCATTATAAGGTGGGTTCTTTACCACTCGTGCCGCCTGGGAAGCCCTGTTTTGGCTGCACTGGGTTTTAGCTGGGCACATGAGAGCTTTGTCTTCATTGTGGCGTGCGGGGTCTCTAGTTGGCAGCGTGTGAACCCTCAGTTGCGGCCTGTGGGATCTGGTTCCCTGACCAGGGATCAAACCTGGGCCCCCTCCACTGGCAGCACAGAGACTTAGCCCCTGGACCCCCAGGGAGGCCCCTGTGGCGCATGTGAGGCGCCGCGTCTGAGGGACGGCGTGAGGTGTCTGTCTTTTTCTCTCTGACTTCACTTCTGTGATCATCGCTGGTTGCATCCACGTCTGAGGGATAGCATAAGGTGTCTGTCTTTTTCTTTCTGACTTCACTTCCTGTGATCATCGCTGGTTGCATCCAAGTTGATACAGATGCTGCCAGGATAAACTCCAGACGTTATTTCATTCCTCCAGTGTGCATTTTTCAAATATCAGGATCTTTCTCACACGCCCAGAAGCAGATAACCAGGCCATCATCAGACTTTCCCGGTTGTCTCAGGAACGTCTTCCCACAGAAGACTTGTTCTCCTCCAAAGTCAGTTGAGATCTGAGCACCTTCAGTCTTGTCTAACCGAGCAGAGCAGCCTCCGTGCCCTTTCACCCTCTGTGCTTGCCTGGTGGGGACGTGGTCTTACTAACCCTACAGCATGACCCTGTGGTGAGTACATCTGCTCCCTTCCTGGTGGTGTCACTGAGGCTCTGTCTGTGGGCCCTGCATTTCCTCTGGCTCAGTGTTAACCAGGGTGCCTGAGAGAACCTGTGTCTGCCTTTGTGTGCACACACCCCTTCCCGGTGGGCTGTGTGCCTTCAGCTGCCTCCCTGGGAGCCACCTGTGAGCCCTGGGTTCGGCCTGATCCCGCGTTGCCAATCCCAGCTGTTCACCCACCAGTTTCTTCTACCCATGATGCTTGCACTGAGCTGAGCATGACATTAAGGGCCAGGGGTCTGCATTGTGGCTTGTCTGTCTGTCTTCACTGAGGTACCATTCCTATGCAGTGCAATGACAAACCTCCAGGTTACAGTTTGATCCATTTTGATAAATGTGTACAACTCTGCGTACAGCCTCCACCCCGTTTGCCATCTAGAACGTTCCCCTCCTTTCTCCCGAGGATGGATGATGGTCTGCTGTCCCCATCAGTTCAGTTCAGTTCAGTCACTCAGTCATGTCCGACTCTTCGCGACCCCATGGACTGCAGCACACCAGGCCTCCCTGTCCATCACCAACTCCTGGAGTTTACTTAAACTTACGTCCATCGAATCGGTGATGCCATCCAACCATCCCATCCTCTGTTGTTGCCTTCTCCTCCCACCTTCAATCTTTCCCAGCATCAGGGTCTTTTCAAATGAGTCAGTTCTTCGCAGCAGGTGGCCGAAGTATTAGAGTTTCAGCTTCAGCATCAGTCCTTCCAATAAATATTCAGGACTAATTTCCTTAAGGATGGACTGGTTGGATCTCCTTGCAGTCCAAGGGACTCTCAAGAGTCTTCTCCAACACCACAGTTCAGAACCATCCATTCTTCCATGCTCAGATTCCTTTATAGTCCAGCTCTCACATCCACACATGACGACTGGAAACACCACAGCCTGCCTGCCACCGGCTGGCTGCCGGGCACCTTCATAGTCCAGCTCTCACATCCACACGTGACCACTGGAAAAACCACAGCCTGCCTGCCACCGGCCGGCTGCCGGGCGCCCTCGGAGCCCCTGACGCTCCCCTTCTGTCCTTGTTCATCTCCCCACCGGTGACGGGGCTTCGCCGGCGGCAGGAGCTCCCCTCCCTTCAGTCCCCAGAGCACAGGTCCTGTCGCCCATCCTCTCCCTTCCTTCTTTCGTCCTGCTGGCCGCGTGGGACCCTTTGAGGTGTCTGAGGGCCTGGCTGGTCCAGCGGGTGCTCTGTGACAACCCTTCTGTGTGCACGTGCATCCCCGATGCGTTTGTGGGGAGAGATGGGCTCCGCGCCCTCCTGCTCGTCCACCATCTGCTGTTCTGAGGCTGTTTCCCCCGCGCGTACCAGGAGGACTGGAACTCCTGCTGGGATGTTAAACTTTAGAAGTTGTCACTGAACATCTACCAGAGCGACTGTACCAGCTCACGGCCCACCACCAGGTGTGAGGGCTCCGGTCACTTCGCGCCGCTCCAGCCCTGGGTACAGGCCCTTCCTTTCTGGGTTACCTTTCTGGCATGCCGCTGGGCATGCGTTAGCATCCCGTGTTCCCCGTGACCAGCGAGCATTGATGGCCATTGATGATTCTTCTCTATGAAGCACCTGCCTTCAGCCCACTTTTCTACTCGGTTGTCTGTCTCCTTAGTTTAATGATTCCTGGGCTTCCCTGGCCGCTCAATGGTAAAGCATCTGCCTGCTAATGCAAGAGATGCAAATTCGATTCCTAGGTCAGGAAGGTCTCCTGAAGAAGGAAACAGCCAATCTATTCCTGCATTTTTGCCTGGGAAATCCCACGGACAGAGTCCATGGGGTCGCAAAGAGTCAGACATGACTGAGCACATACAAATTTCCTTTTAATTTGAAGATTTTTTTTAAATGATGAACCCTGTTTCTTCCAAATTGAGGGTAGTAGGAAAGCAACCATAATTTTAAGCACAGACACACTCACACTCATACATGCACACACTCACCCCCCCACCGACACACTTCCCCTTCATCCAGCAGCGGCGCAGTCTGGACTTCCTTCTCCCAGCCTGGACCGGCCTCAGGGACCCTCTGCCTTCCTTCAGGGCTCCCTGCCCGCCCTTCCCACCCCATCCCCCCAGCACAGCCCCAGCCTGCTCACACTGAGGAGCCTCCCAGTGCCTTCAAACTGCAGACCTTTTCCCACTGGAATCCTCGCAGGTGACACTTTCCCAGTTTTTTTGTACCAGGACACACAAATCAGTGCCCACCACACATTAGAGGGGAACAGGCGTTGTTACTGGCAGGACCAGTGGGATGTTGGATTTGACCAGGGGAAGCTGCAAGCAGGCTCGAGCCAGCAACATCCTCAGGGCCTGGGGGCAAGAGGGGTGGGCATTAGGCCACCGGGAAGAAATCCCCCCAACCTGAGACCCCCCAAGTGAAGGGCTGGGGCGCTGCAGATCCCCAGTGACCCCCCAGCCCCAGGTCACCCCCAGTAAGTATCAAGCTTCCTTATCAAACTTGGAAACTCTGAAGATCCAGCTTCTCTGAGCCTTGGTTTGTCAGATTTAGAAATCACAGCCCAAGACATGTGGTTTAAGTGTGAGCTTCAGACAGATGAGGCAGTGAGTGTCCCTGCACCCCTGGACTGGAATCGCATCTGACCAGGGTTCCCCAGTTCCTCTGGTGCACTGCCTGCCTGCACCTCATTCTCCACAGGGAGATGCCCGTCACCCCGGGCGCTTCCCCCGGCATAGGGCACACGTGCAGGCCCCTACACCCCTCCAGGTGTGCGCCTCTGCCTGTGCCTGTCGCCTGATGGGACAGGCAGCGGGGAGGGTCCGGGCCCGGTCCGTCCGTCCCCACCCGACCCTGCCCTCCCGCCCTCCTCCCTCAGGACCGGGAGCAGAAGAAGAAGCTGTGGGTGCATGAGAAGATGACCTACTCGTCCAAGGTGTCTGCCAAGCACACCAGCCTGCTCCGCGAGCTGGAGACGGAGGACCAGGAGGAGCGGGCTGAGCAGCTGCGCAGCTTCCACGAGTAGGTGGCCTGGAAGTTCGCCATGACCCGAGGTGCACCCCGTCCCCCACCCCGCCCCCCCCGCCCCGTGGTCCCCAGCCCCCGTCCCCAGGCCCGCCTTCGCCCTTCCTGTACGAGCCGCACTTTTAGAGGGCTTGAGTCATGTGGGGTTGTGGTGCGGTGTGTGGGGGTGGGGGGGAAACAGGTCCTCTTCATGCCCGACCTCTGCCTTCCAGGCCGCAAAGATCAGTTCCAGATGCACTGCCAGCCTAGCAGCCTTTGAACCCTGGTGCTGCATGCAGTCAGAGTGCTGACCTGCACCGTGAGCGCAGGCTTGACTGTTGTCAGATGAGGCGTCTCACTCGGCTCGTCTGTCCTGGGCAAGTCAGCGTATCCTGCTCCTGCCTCTTCTGCTGATCACTAGCCTCGTGGGTCCTGGGATTCAGGTCTTCACTCACTGCATGTAGTGAGAGGGAGCTGTGTGTGTGAGCTGTTGTTATTTTCATCACCTGGTAAGAAGTCTGAAGGGCTTCCCTGGTGGCTCAGATGGTATAGAATTTGTCTGCAACACAGGAGACCCGGGTTTGATTCCTGGGTTGGAAAGATCCCCTGGAGGAAGGCATGTAACCCACTCCAGTAGTCTTGCCTGGAGCATCCGTGGACAGATGAGCCTGGTGGGTGGGCTACAGTCCATGGGGTCACAAACAGTCGGACATGACTGAGGGACAAAACAAGGAAGTCTAGAGTACTAAACATATGCATTAGTGTTCTACCGATGAACTATAAACCAATAAGCTTAAAGAACCAGTTGAGGTCAGGGTCCTGGACCCCTTGGACTACCGGGGCCCTGAATGTGAACATGGAGAGACCCCAGCCTCCACCCCTGACACCGAGGCTTGTTATGTCAAGTGTGGACATCTGCCTGTGTCTTGTCTCTGCCTCCACCGCCTGTTATTGCTAAGACCCGGGAGCCACAGGGGGCATCTAAGTGGGCAAGACTGGACCCAGCGGGTCTGACTTCCTTGAGGAGCTCAGGACGGCCAGGCCAGGCGTCTCGACTTAAATCAGGCCTCCTGGACCACAGCACGTCCTTCTGGAAAGGAGCGGGTTTGAAGGACAAGGCCAAGAGCCCACACTTGCATCCACAGCGTGGGTGCCCCAGCCCGTGCTCTCAGAAAGGCCGGGAAAGAGACCCCGTGGGCCTTGACCCCAACTGCGATGCCTCGCTGCTCGTGCTCCAGAAGGCGGCCCTGATACCCACCCCAGCTTCCTCCCACCCGGCTGAACCCTGCCAGGATGGACTTAGCCTCTGGAGGCTTGTGCGTGTGCTCAGATGCTCGGCTGTGTCCGACTCTTTGTGACCCCATGGACTGTGGCCCACCAGGGTCCTCTCTTCATGGGATTTCCCAGCAAGAACACTGGAGTGGGGTGCCATTTCCTTCTTCAGAGGATCTTCCCGACCCAGGGATCGAACCTGCGTATCTCCTGCCTTGGCAGGTGGATTCTTTACCACTAGTGCCACCTGGGAAGCCTTGCTGGAGGCTTAGGGTGCCCCAATTAGAGATCTTGCTGCCTTGTTTTCTCTCTCACCACCCCCTCCTGTTACTGTCCTGGCCAATAGACCTTTCATCATGACATCCAGCCAGGTGAAACTTCCAGGATGGGCTGTCCAGAGCCTCATTCTAGGGAGAAGGGTGCTACAAGCAAGAGCAACTCAAGTCAGACGCAAGGAAGGACTTCCCACCTGGCCAGACTCCAGCCATGGAGATGCTTTGTATCTGCACAGCCTGGAGGCGGAGCTCGCTCCGTCGCGGTCCCTGTTGTGACCCAGGCCTCAGGACCGCCTGGCTCACGGGTCCCCGGCCACTGCCTGGGGGGGTTGCTCCCACTGCCCGCCCACCCCCAGATGCCTCACGCCTTTCACTACAGAAAAGAAGCTGGAGCCCAACGACATCAACAGCTACGTGGGCCGGAACCAGCAGATGCTTCTCATCCAGGTAGGCTGGCTGCCCCGTGGGCCCCGTACCCTGTCCCCGTGGGGCCTGTATCATACCACTCCTGCCCTCAGTACGCCCTGGATATGAAGCGGAGCGAGATCCAGCGACTGGAGAGGCTGGCGGCCCAGGAGGGAAGCTGAGCTGCCGCGGGTAGAGACATTTCTGGAGAAGGACGCAGCCCCGTTCGACGAGTTTCTCAGGGAGAACGACCGCAGCTCTGTGCAGGCGCTGAGAACGTGAGCCCCACGCTCGGGCCTGGCCCAGGTCTGCATGCCCACCACTCCCCCAGCCCGCCTGCAGCAGCCGTGGACGGACCCTTGCCCTCAGTTCAGGCCCCTGCTTGGCAGCTCCCCCACCTGCAGCCCTGACCGAAGGCGGTGTGGACACTCCCCTGAGCCCCTTCCCCTCCGCCCCCCTCCCCCAAGGCTGACAAGGAGTCCAAAGCCAAGATGGACAAGATCCTGGAGATTCGTGAGCCGACCACCCAGATCATGAACATCAAGAGGTGAGTTCAGGGGGAGCACTGGCCCTGCCGTGTCTCCCAGAGCCCAGGGAGCTCCGCGCGGCACACCGCTCTGCACCCCGATCATGTCCGGGAGCCCAGGCCCTGCGGGTGACCGAGGCCAGGACACGGGGCAGGGCCCACCCCGAGGCCTTTCTGCCCCGGGAGTGGCGGTGACCTGGGGACTGAGCGGTGCTGCCCCGCAGGCCGGCCTTCTCTCCTGCGTGCAGGGTCCGGGTTGCCTCCCCTCCGAGGGGCCCAGGGATGGAGCCTGACCTCGCCTGTCCCCTCCCGGGTGCAGCGAAATCTCCGAATCTGAGGACGCGCTGCAGCAGCACAAGGTCCACAGGGACTTCCTGTACTAGCCGGAAGTGTCGCCCGGGAGCGGCTGGAGGAGCGGGAGGAGGAGCGCTCGGCTCTGAAACGGGCCACGGAGGCGGTAGAGGCCTTCGAGAGCCTGCTGCTGTCCTCACTGGGGAACAAAGGTAGGAGGGAGGGGAGGGTGCACCCGTGTCCACTGGCCAGGCCTCTCCATCTCCCAGAGCCCCACACCCCTCCAGGCCTCTCCATCCCCCAGAGCCCCACCCCCTCCAGGCCTCCCCATCCCCCCAGAACCCCCCCCCCCGCCTCTCCATCTCCCAGAGCCTCCCCCCAGGCCTCTCCATCCCCCCAGAACCCCCCCAGGCCTCTCCATCTCCCAGAGTCTCCCCCCAGGCCTCTCAGTCCCCCCAGAGCCCCACCCACCTCCAGGCCTCCAGATCCTCCCCAGGCCTCTCCATCCCCCAGAGCCCCCCAGGCCTCCCCATCCCCCAGAATACCCACCCCCGGGTCAGGCCTCTCCATCCCTCAGAGCCCCCCACCCCCCCAGATCTCCCCATCCCCCAGAGCCCCCCAACCCCCACTGCTCAGCCCACATACTCTGGGAGGTCGTCAGCCAGCTCTCCGAGCAGCCCTGCCACTTGGGGAGACCACGGGCAAGTGCCTGGGACCCTGAGCCTCTCCTGGCTTCCCACAGGACTGGAGATCAAGGGGAAGTTGAGCTCCAGAGGTATGTGGTGGCCCCCGGCTGGAGGGGCCCCACTCTGGGCTGTGGGGATGGGCAGGTGGACAGCCCCCCTCTGCTTCCACCAGAGGGGCAGAGCCCCAAGAAGCCTTCCAAGCTCCTGCAAGTGATGCGGCTGCACCAGGCACTGTCCATGACCGTCAGCCAGCAGCAGGGCACCCTGCCCAGCGTGCCCAGCGGGGTGGAGTCCAAAAGGTGAGTGGGCATGGGGAGGGGGTGATGGAGGAGACTGGCCTGCTGGGGAGTGGCCCCCAGTGGTGCCAGCTCAGAGTGCCTGGAACAGGGAAGAGGCTGAGGAAGGGCCATGTCCAGCCTGGAGGGTCTAGAGTTAAACGTAAGCCTCAAAATCGAGGTGTTTCCTGAGCAGACACTTACGTTCCTGTGATTTGGTGAACTTGAGCTTGGGGTGGCCCACGTGGGTGCTGCTGGGACAGTCAAAGGTGCATGGCGGAGGCAGCCAGGGGGGTACTTGGGAGAGGACCCGCCTGCCCGGACCCTCAGAGTCCAGAGTGCTGGCCGGGGGGCTGGCAGAGCCCGTGAACCTTGAAAGGGAAGCAGGAAGTGTCTGGATTTTCATATAAAATATCCCAAACTTTAATTATGACAGTTATTTTCAAGTCTTATGCAAAACACGGTAAGGGACAAACCAACTGACCAGATCCAGCTCTGGTGACTCACCCTGTAGCCCCTGCAAAACCCCCTTGGGGACCACCGAGGTGCCCTGGGACCTGTCCTGAATGTCTTCCTGCGATTCCCTGACACCCCCCACACACACACACGCCGTGATGACTGACCGCAGGACCCGCCTGCCCCACCGCCGCCTCCGGGGCCCCCTGCCCCTCCAGCACAGTCACTGTGCACCCCAGCCTCTCTGGGCACGCTCCCCACAAGGTGCGGAGGGGCGGGGGTGCCTGGCAGCCAGGCAGGGCTTCACCCTGGCCTTGCCTCAAGTCCCTGCCCTGGGGTCCGGGGCTGCAGAGGCCAGGAAGTTTCAGCAGGGTTCCGACACAATCAGACCTGGGTCTTGTACCTTTCTCTCTGATTTTGTGGTGCACGTGGCGAGTCACCAAGCACACAGGCCAGGCACGTGCAGAGGTTAGCTCTGGTCCCCATAACCCCTCCGTGCCGGGCTGTGGTCTCCAGCTCCGGGATCGGATGTGTGTGCCTCCTCTGGCGAGGTGCCCTCAGCCTTGGAGCTCCTGGCAGCAGGGAAATTCCCTGGAAGCAGAGGTCTGGGACCTCCTCCTGCCAGCCCCGTGACCATGGCCATTGTGCACATCTGGGCAAGTTGTGGGCCACACAAGGCACTTGGCTGGGAGGGCGAGTCAGAGCTAGAGTCCAGCCTGGCCCCAGGCTGTGTCCTCTTGGAAGGAAGAGCCTCAGAAGGGCGCCTTCCAGGCCAAGAGTGACCTTGGGCAGGTGACTGGCTTTCTGACGGCAGGGCTCTCGTGTGCCGATTCGGTGGCATCTGTGTGCGTGGGGCGCCCTGGTGGCTCAGACGGTAAATCCGCCCGCCAGTGCAGGAGATGCAGGTTCAGTGCCTGTTCTGGGAAGATCCCCTGGAGGAGGAAACGGCAACCCCCTGCAGTATTCTTGCCTGAGAAATCCCACGGACAGAGGAGCCTGGTGGGCTCTAGTCCACGGGGTCGCAGAGTAAAGTCAGCGTGCACACAGGCTGAGGCACAGGCCTGGCGGTGTCCTCGCCGTCGGCGGGGCCCCGTGATGCCAGCTCTGCGCTCCAGGAAGGCTGAGCTGGGGTCTCGGAGGTCTCGGCCCAGCCTCCTGCAGCTGCAACCCGGCCTCACCAGCTCCGGGGGCGGCAGAGCCTGCGTGTCCATACAGGGTGCAGGCTGGGAGGGGTGATGGCAGCAGGACTGAGGTTGGCCAGGTCCCCCCAGTGCTTGCAGCCCTCACAGCCTTCCCTGTGGCCACTGGGCCGTGCGTGTCCAGCAAGGTCCCTGACGTGTGGTGTGTCACAGCAGCTGTGAGAGGGGCCAACGATGACACGTGCTAAGGAGGGAACGGGGCATGGAAGGCCCAGGTGGGAGGGAAAGAGCGGGGACCGGGGGCGGGGTGGGAGCCATGGGTCTGAGATCGGATTGGCTCCTGGATCTCAGGAAGGAGCTGCTGGGGCTGGCAGCCTCGAGGCGGGAGCCGTGCTTTATTCTAACCAGAGTGAGAGGGACTGACCGGGCATGGTGTGACCGGGGCCACAGGAGGGGCCGAGAGGAGGCTGGGGCCACGGCCTCGGCTGCCGGGGGGACAGAGGACGGAACGAGGGCTGGTTGGGGAGGTGCCCCAGGCCCCGACCCCGTGTCCCCGCAGGTCCAGCTCCACCCTCCCTGTGGAGGACGACCTCGATGGGGAGGTGAGTGCCTGCTCACGCGGGGCTGCGGGGCGGGGCCCGCTGACCCGGGGCCTCACCCGGCTCTGCTCGCAGGAGCTGGAGCTATACTTCACAGACCCGCAGCAGCTCCTCGACGTCTTCACAAAGCTGGAGGAGCAGAACCTGTCCCTGGTCCAGAACACCCAGGAGATGGAGGAGGCCCTGGAGGAGCTGAGCTTCACCCTAAAGAACACCCAAACCCGCATGTAGGTCTCAGGCAGGGCTCCGCGGCCAGGTGGCCCACCCTGCCCTGTCCATGGTGCTGGCCCTGCCGGCTCTGGGGAGAGGCCGGGTCCTCTTGGGCCCGGAGCTGAGGTTCAGAGTGGGCCAGGCGGGTGGAGCCCTGAGGGGCTGACCTCTCCCCACCCTGGAGCAGCCTGCAGTCAGGAGGGGGCATGTCCACGGACACCCCCCAAGGTGGTTTTGTAATGATTATTTTACTGGCTCAGCAGTAAAGAATCTGTCTGCAATGCAGGAGCTGCGGGTTCCATCCCTGGGTCAGGAAGATCTCCTGGAGGAGAAAATGGCAACCCACTCCAGTATTCTTACCTGGAGAATCCCATGGACAGAGGAGCCTGGTGGGCTACAGTCCTTGGGGTTGTAGAGTCCAACATGACTGAAGCGACTGAGCACACGCGCATTTATTTTACTAATGATTATAATGATTAGCACTGTTATTTGTTATTTAATAGTAGTAATATGATCCAAGCTACTTGACTCTCCAGCCTTCATCATGTAGTGTTTCCTGCCCAGCGTTGGCTCAGAGCAAGTTTTCTGGAACAGAAAGAGGCGTCAGTTTTATTAGCCTGTTTGGGCAGGGTCTGGCTCCAGGTGAGGCCACCTGGGAGCAGGGGATCACCTCTTTACTCCCAAACCTTGAGTAAGCACCCATTCTGGATCAGGCCAGGGTCTGGGCCCTTTGTAAATAAGGTAAACCCTGCCCCATGAGCTGGCAGCCCAGGGGAGAAGACTTCGAGGCACACAGATTTGCCTTGTGGGTAGTAACACATGCTAGGGGTAAAGGGTCCTATGAGGAGGAGGTTGAAGTGGAGGTTGGTGGCAGATGGGAGAGGGCAGGGGAGGCTCCCAGGGAGGGTGTCCTTTCAGCCATGGACTTCCTGAGTGATGGGACACCACAGGGAATCTTGGGGGAAGAGGGAACCGCGTGCAAAGGTCCTGAGGTGGAGCCAGCCCACAGCTCTGACCGCTTGTGTGCTCACATCCTGTTGACCAACATCCTGCCTTGGATAATTTCCTACCAAGAGTCTCCAGAATAATGCTGAAACACGAGCTCTCAGGAAAGACTGTGTTTCCTGCCAGTGCAGAAGGTACAACAGACTCGGGTTCAATCTCTGAGTCGGGAAGAGCCCCCTGGAGAAGGGAACAGGTACCCACTCCAGTATTCTTTCCTGGAGAATCCCATGGACAGAGCAGCCTTGCAGGCTCCAGTCCAAAAGACTGGACTGGGATCGAAAAGAGTTGGATGTGACTGAGCACACACACAGTGGGGAAAAGGCATCTTTTTATCCCAAACACCTGGGAAAGAAATAGAAGAACACAATTACCCGCCCCCCACACATCTGGTCCTTGTAAAAGGGGCGCTGGCTGCAGGGTCACTCGTATCCAGGCACTGGATGCAGAGGAAGCTCTAAGGAGCAGGCTGGACTCTTGGCAGTCATGCACCACTGGGAGATGCGCCACTGACTCTGCAGGGGACACTCAGGGTTGAGGGGAGGTCCAGCCTCTGTTCTTATCCTGGGTGCCCTGCTTGCCTCCCACAAGGGCCCGGGCCTTGAGGGAGGGTGTGTGTGAGCTGCAGGTGATCCACCTGGCCACCCGCCTCTGAAAGCCTGGGAGGGCTTGCTGGACCATCTCCGCCCCCCTCACACTCAGGCTCCTGGCCTCAGCCCCACAGCCATGGGGCTGCATTCTGGAGGGCTGCCAGGGGGCGGAGGCCTGTACCCCGTCACCCGTGCTCATGACAGAGGGCAAAGGAGCCGCTCCCATGGCACTTTGTCTAAACACAGGAAAATGTCGGTGGTTCTGTTCACCTGGGCAGAGCCTCAGAACAACCGTAGGGAAAGGGGCACCTCTAGACCCCACAGGCACAGCTGGCTGAGTGACTAGTGTCCTGCTTACTCTGGTCAGGACTGGCATGCCGCTGCCCACACTGGCCAGACCCATGCCAACTATAAGAGCCAGGGTTTCTGCTCCAGAAACCCCAGCAGACAATGCATGTCTGCCATGACAGACCTAAGAAAAATTTAATATGTTTCATATAAAAGGTGATTGTTGCAATCCTATTCCTAGTGAAAGTCACTCAGTCGTGTCCGACTTTGCAACCCCATAGACTATACAGTCCATGGAATTCTCTAGCCCAGAATACTGGAGTGGGTAGCCTTTCCCTTCTCCAGGGGATCTTCCCAACCCAGGGATCGAACCCAGGTCTCCCACACTGCAGGCGGACTCTTTACTAGCTTAGCCACCAGGGAAGCCCCTAAGAGGATTAAAAACTTGGGCTCGGAAAACCCTGTCCAGTGAACGTCCACAGCAGCATTGTTCCCAAGAGATTAAAGGTAGAAACTGTCTAATGTCCACTGAAGAATGACTCTGGCAAAGCCTGGTCTCCCACGTGGTGGACTACAGTGGTCGTAAGAAGAAACGAGGCTCTGACCAGGCACGTTACAGGAGAGACAGACCTGAAAACACAGTGCCGGGTGAAAGAGGCAGACACAAAGGGACAGACGCCACAGGGCTCCGTGTTTATGTCCAGGAGAGACGGAGTGGAGGGGGTGGGCGAGAGTGACTGGGGGCTTCTCTCCAGTTAATGACACTGTCCTGAAACTAGATTATGATGGTCACGAAAAAAATTGGACATTTCGAAAGAATTTTATGGTGAATTCTATACCTCAATAAGGCAGGTTTGGGTTTTCCCTTTTTTTTTTTAGCGTGGATTGTTAAAGATGTTAGATTTCCCCTGCGTCTCACCAGGGCCTCTGAGGCTGGGGCTCTTGGCCCTCAGCATGCGGCAGGGCCAGCAGGCTCAGCGGTGCTGTTGCCCTTCAGGGACCGGGAGGTGAACCAGCTGAAGCAGTGGATCGCCACGCTGATGACTTCCATTGCCAAGGAGGAGGAGATGGCCGCGGAGCTGGAGCTCAAAGCCCGCATCTTCCATTTTGGTAAGTTCAAGGGTGTTCAGGAGGTAAGGACCCCGGATGGGCAGATGGCAGCGGTGGGCACGTGGCCATAGCCCCAGTGGAGGGTGGAGTCATCCCCACCAGAGGGGCCTAGACCGCGGGAGAGCCAGCCCGGAGGCACGTGGTTCTCCAGGGCTGCCGTGGTCCTTGCCACTCGCCAGGCTCTGGGCTTGACCCACGGGCACCACTGGACATGGCCCTTGGCCCCAAATCAGAACCAGCCGTGTGTTCACGCCCCATGAATGGGCAGCTCCTCAACACCCCTCCTCCATCCCTCCTTCCTTCCTTGAAATCATCTGCTTCTTAAACACTCAGTGCGTCTGAAAGTGACCCTGCAGGGAGGCAGGCAGGCACGTCCCCAGCCAGGCCGGGAGGGTGAGAGGACTCAGAGCACGGAGCCCAGGGGCCCAGGGCCTGCACCCAGCTTCCTAGTTCATTCGATTGCTGTTGAGACCCTCCTGCCTTCCGGGCCAAGTACCCGGAGCCCCGAGAGCGGGCCGGGCATCTACCCCCAGACTACCAGGCACCAGCTGTACCCTGTGCCCCCTGCCCCCCGCCCCTCCCTCTTGGCCACCCCAGGGGACAGGGGTGTTGTGTCTTCTGAACATCAGAACAGGCTGAGAGAGGCGGGTCGTCTAGCCGAGCACTACAGAAAGCAGGCCACAGAACGTGGTCCCGGGGCAGGGGCAGAGTAGGTCACGGGGCCTCAGTGGGCACCCCCTGTCCAGGCAGAAGCCCCAGTAGGCACTGGGACCCGGGATCTGACTGACCACAGAGGCCCAGGGTGCGGCCCTCTGCCCAAGAGAAGCCCGACTGTCTAGCTCTGTGCCCCCTGACTTCCTGAGCACCGCCTGCCGGCTCGGCAGAGCCCCGGAAGGTCAGCTGGCTGAGGCGTGGGGGCAGCCCGGGCCCGCGCGGCCCCGCTGGAGGGAGGCCTGCCCACCTCACAGGACAAGCTGCTGGAGAGTCTTAACTGCAAGGTGCTGGACGTCTACCGGCACCGCATGGGTGGCCAGCAGGAGTCCAGCCTGGACACCGTGCAGATGCTGGCCACCATCGAGCACCAGCTGGACCAACTGCTTGAGAACCTGGAGCGCATGCCCCCAGCCCGCATCGAGCAGGCCGAGAAAGCCAAGGAGAAGGAGAGGCGCCTCCGGTGCGTGGGGGGGCCCTGCACATCCCCACCAGCTCTGGACTGGCCCTGAGGACAGGGGCACGCCCTGGGGCTCCCCGCTGGGAGGGGGTGTCTGGCTCACACCCCACAGGCTCAGCCCAGTGGGAAAGGTCCCTCCATTGGGAGAGGCATGTGGTGGCCTTAGGGACCCCGGAAGCAAAGTGATGGGCAAACCCCCACCTCCCACACCCAGCCGCCGAGGAGAAGGGACAGTGAGAGGCACTTTGCGGGCAAAGAGCTATACTGCCCGAGCCCGGGGAGGGAAAGGGCCGGCCTGAGAGCCGCCGAAGGGGAGTCAACGAAGGGTGTGCCCCGTGGGCCCGATGGGGTGCAGGCCAGTTCCCAGCCACCTGGGTCATTCGGTCCCAGCAGAGTCCTGAGGCACGGCCATCTGCGATCAGCCATGTCTTTCCCACACACAAGGGCTCTCCCCCTGGGTCCCCAGACCCTGCTCAGGCAGGCACTGGACAAAGATTTGGTGGCCTTAAGTACAGACAGGAGGACTCGGGACTGCTGACCTTGCTGGGGCCTGGGCTTTCAAGGTGGCGATGCATCAGTGACCAGGGAGGGGAAGCCAGGAACCTGGGCCTTCCGGGGGGAGATGAGCTTCGAGCCAGGCCCTCCCAAGCAACCAGGGCCAGAGCCATCAAGGAGGTGGGGCAGAGCTGCGCTGAGGCCTGAGGCTGCGTGGGGAGGAGCTGGTGGCCTTCTCCGGGCCTCTGGTCGTTAACCTCGCCCTTTCTGCACCGACTCTGGGAAGAGAAGGCGAAGCTGCAGAAACAGCTGCAGGAGGAGCGACTGCTGCGCGCACAGACGCGAGCCCAGGCCGACGTCAAGAAGAAGGTAAGCGAGGCCCCGAGGAGGCGTGGCCCGGGGCGTGGCGGTGTCGAGGGGGCGTAGCGTTGTCGAGGGGGCGTGGCCAGGAGGTCTCATGGCTACAGACCCGCCAGGTCTCTCCCACTTTTGTAGACACACTTGCTGGGGTCCTGTGGGGAGACGGGTCACCAGAGCAATGTCAGGGTGGAGCCAGGGTCCCCATCTCAGGCCTGCTCCCCGCCACCTGCCCCTGAGGACCTACTTCCTCCGGGCAACCTCCCAACCCTCCCTAGGAGCACTGGTGCCCACAGCTCAGTGCCTCCCTGGGGTCCCACCTACATTCCAGCCAGACCCCAGGCCAAGGCCATCACCCCTCACTCACTGAGGGTCCCCCAGCCACTGCGTCCCCCACCCACAGCGTACGGGCCAGAGTAGCCACTGGCGTGCTGCACTTGTGGTCCCGAAAGAGTCCCGATCCTGACCCTGACCCGAGGACCAGTGTGGACCCCACGGAGTCTCTCCTGATCCTCGAGGCGAGAGAGATGACCCTTTAGCCTGGCGTCTCCCGAGTTTCCGGGTGCCTCCTTCCTGCCCCGCCCCCACTCACCCAGGGCCAGCACCCTGGCGTGCAGGCCACATAGATTTCCCTACCCCGGCCCTCTCGGAGGCCCTGGCCTGTCCGCAGACCACACATGACCTCAGCCACTGGAAAGGCTGGGCTGGGCCTGGGCCCCAGGCTCCCGTGCGCTCAGGGCAGGTGTCCAGCCTCAGCCCGGGTACAGTGAGGCCGGGGTGCAGGCTCACGGCGTCCCCTCCCTGCAGCGGGGCAGGAGGCTAGCGTGCCGATCCCGGCCACCCGCCCTGAAGACCACGGAGCAGTCCAAGCACGAGCTGATGGACAGGGACAGGGAGGAGCTGCTGTTCTTCACGTAGCGCGCGGGCCTCCCGCTGGCTGAGCAGAAGCAGACGGAGGCGTGGGGAGCAGAGGCGGAGCCTGCACGCCCGCACGGGCCCCTCACCGCCCACGCTGTGCCTTCGGACTCACCTGAAATAAAAGCGGTGTCGCTCGGGCGCCTCCAGGCCTGTCTCGGGAGGCGGACACAGTAACAAACTCAGTCTCCGCTCATTGTCACTCAAACCAGGAAGTGATAAGGGTTAGAGGAAGAGATGGTTAGATGGCATCACCGGCCGAATGGACTTGAGTGTAAGCAAACTCCGGGAGATAGTAGAGGACAGGCAAGCCTGATGGGCTGCAATCCGTGGGGTCCCAAAGAGTCAGACGTGACTTCGTGGCTGAACAGCAATGCTAAGGGGTGAGCCCGTTTGGACTTCCTGTCAGTCAGCTGCTGAGACAGACGTGACTGGGGTGGGATCAGTTGCAGCTCTGCACAGGGTGAGATGGGAGATCCGCTGCACGTTAACCTGAGGTGACGGGGTAAAAATAAAAACGCCAGTGTAAACTGAGGTGATGTGTGGGGTCCCCCCTAGATCCACCCTGGGATCTTCTTCAGCTCCACCCAGTGCTGATGGGCTGCACGATGACTCTCAGCGGCCAAAGAACAAGTGTGGGAACAAGCACGGTTACTCTTAAAGTGAGACGTGGGCTCAGAGCCAGGCTCTCTGAGACTCGTCGTGACGTTCATCCATTTTCCACCTGAGGGATGTAGAGGGTCATCTCTAGGTGGAAACAGTGGAGGTGCGGGGTCAGCTCGTCTCCACCACAGGGTGAGGTGTGGGGTAGCCCCAGCTCTGCAGTGGGCTGAGGCCTGGGATCCACCCAGCTCCACCGTGGGGTGAGACGTGGGCTCAGAGCCGGGCTCTCCGAGACTCGTCGTGAAGTCTATCCATTTTCTACCCGAGGGATGTAGAGGATCATCTCTAGGTGGAAACTGAGTGGAGGTGCAGGGTCAGTTCATCTCCACCACGGGTGAGGTATGGGGTCAACTTCAAATCCCCATGGGGTGAAGTGTGGTGTCCTCCCCAGCTCCACCGTGGGGTGAGTTCTGGGATCATACTCCAGCTCCACTGTGGTTTGAGGTGTGAAGTCCACCCCAAACTCTTCCATGTTGTGAGGTGTGGGTTCCTCCCCAAACTCTACCGTGGGGTGAGGTGTGGAGTCAGTCCAAACCCCACTCTGGGGTGCAGTGTGGTGTCAACCCAAGCTCTACCGTGGACTTAGGTGCCAGGTCTGAACCAAATTCACAGAGGGGTGAGGTGCGGGTTCAGCCCCAGCAACACTGTGGTCTGAGGTTGGGGTCAGCCCTAGCAGCTCCATGGGGTGAGGTGTCATGTCATTTCCACCATGAAGTGAAGTGTGGGGTTCAGCCCCAGATCCACTGTAGTGTGAGGTATGGGGTCAATCCTCACCTCTTCCATGGGTTGAGCTGTGGTGTCAGCCCCAGCTGCACCAAGGGCTGAGCTACTGGGTGAGCCCCACCATGGGATGAGGTGCGGGTTCAGCCCCAGCTCTACTGTGGGATGAGGTGTAGGGCCTGCTCCAGCTCCTCCATGTGATGAGGTGCGGGTTCAGCCCCAGCTCCACCATGGGGTGAGGTGTGGGGCCTGCTCCAGCTCCTCCATGTGATGAGGTGCGGGTTCAGCCCCAGCTCCACTGTGGGATGAGGTGTGGGGCCTGCTCCAGCTCCTCCATGTGATGAGGTGTGGGGTCAGCCCCAGCTCCACCATAGGATTAGGTGTGAGTTTAGTCCCAACCCCACTGTGGGGTGAGGTTTTCGGTCAGCCCCAAATCTACCATGGGGTGAAGTGTCGGATCAGGGCCAGGTCCACCATGGGTTGTGGTCTAGGGTCAGACCCAGCTCCACCGTGGGATGAGGTGTAGGGTCTGCTCCAGCTCCTCCATGTGATGAGGTTTGGGGTCAGCCCCAGCTCCACTGTGGGATTAGGTGTGAGGTCAGTCCCAACCCCACTGTGGGGTGAGGTGGGGAGTCCAACCTCAGTTCCTCCATGGGGTGAGGTGCGGGTTCAGCCCCACCGTGGGGTGTGGTGTCAGGTCAGCCACACCTTGGGGTGAGGTGTGGGATCCGCCCCCAGCACCTCCGTGGGGTGAATTGTGATGTCAGCTCCAGCTCCACTGTGGGGTGAGGTTTTCTGTTAGCCCCAAATCCACCGTGGGGTGAGGTGTCGGGTCAGGGCCAGGTCCACCATGGGTTGTGGTCTAGGGTCAGACCCAGCTCCCCCATGCGGTGAGGTGTGGGGTCAGCCCCCAATTCCTCTGTGGACTGAAGTGTTGTGTTAGACACCAACTCCTTCGTGGGGTGAAGTGTTGGTCAGCCCCAGCTCCGCCTTGGGGTGAGGTGTTGGTTCAACCCCACTGTGGTGTAAGGTGTGGGGTCAAGCCCAGCCCCACCATGGGTTGAGGTGTCGGGTCAGCCCTGCTGTAAGGAGAGGTTTGGGGTCAGCCCCAGGACCGCCGTGGGGTGAGTTGTCGGGTCAGCCCCACCGTGGGGTTAGTAGTGGGATCGGCTCCAGCTCCACCATGGGGTGAGGCCAGGGTCAACCTCATCGCGGGGTGAGCTGTGCGGTCAGCCTCAGCCCCACTGTGGATTGGGGTGTGGTAAGCGAAGAGTGGGACACGGCTGAGCAACTGAACCGAACTGAACCGAAGGGAAGAGGAGAAGGGGACAACAGAGGATAAGCTGGTTGGATTGCATCACCGACTCAATGGACACGAGTCTGAGCAAACTCTGGGAGACGGTGATGGACAGGGAGGCCTGGCGTGCTGCAGTCCGTGGGGTCGCAGAGTGTGGGACACGACTTGGGGACTGAACGAACAAGAGGTATTCATAAGCAAAACTCTTAAGGTTGCTATTGCAGGGTATGGCCACAGGCGGCAGGCTTTTTTCATGCCCAGTTGTGATTACCTTGGAAATGAAAGCTTTTGAGTTTTAACTCAGGACTGTAATTTTAATACGGAATGTACTTGAAAAAACAACCAAAAGCTTATGTGTTCTTCCTGAACATTCTTATTTATTTATTTTAATAATTTTATTTATTTATTGGCCGTGCCATGCAGCTTGTGGGATCTTAATTCCCTGACCAAGGATCGAACCCTCACCCCCTGCTTTGGAAATACAGAATCTTAATCACTGGACTGCAGGGAGGTCCCCCTGAGCATTATTTTTTTTAATTAATCTTTATTTTTTGTTGTAGTAACATTGATAAACTATGTGTTGTTGGTGGCAGGTGAACCGGATGTATTTTCTATTTTGTTGTTGTTGTTCAATCTCCAAGTCATGTCTGATTCTTTTTGTAGAAGCGTTCCCTTTTCGCCAGGCCCTGTTACACTGGTAAAACATCTATTTGTGTATACATAAGTGTACATAATTATAAATGTCTAGGTACATAGATATATAAATGTCTGTATGCACAGATATATAAATACTTCGATATATAGAGACATAAATATCTATATACATGCTGCTAAGTCACTTCAGTCGTGTCCGACTCTGTGTGACCCCATAGACGGAAGCCCACCAGGCTCCCCCGTCCCTGGGATTCTCCAGGCAAGAACACTGGAGTGGGTTGCCATTTCCTTCTCCAATGTGTGAAAGTGAAAAGTGAAAGTGAGGTCAGTCAGTTGCGTCTGACCCTTAGCGACCCCACAGACTGCAGCCTACCAGGCTCCTCCATCCATGGGATTTTCCAGGCAAGAGTACTGGAGTGGCTTGCCATTGCCTTCTCCGCTATATACATAGACATATAAATATCTATATACGTGGAAGATGGCTACACAGTGGAAAATGCAAGAGACAACCTTATAGACAAATTAAGTGATACAGATAGTGACATTTATCAGTTCATACTAGGAGAGAGAAACATAAACAATTTCAAAATAAAGAGAACAAATCTAACCACGATTCACGTAACTAGTTTTAATCTGGTGGTGATAAACCAAGTCTACAAGGGAAGTCAGTTCAGTTCAGTTCAGTTCAGTTCAGTCGCTCAGTCGTGTCCGACTCTTTGCGACCCCATGAATCACAGCACGCCAGGCCTCCCTGTCCATCACCAACTCCCGGAGTTCACTCAAACTCATGTCCACAGAGTCGGTGATGCCATCCAGCCATCTCATTCTCCGTCGTCCCCTTCTCCCGCCCCCAACCTTTCCCAGCATCAGAGTCTTTTCCAGTGAGTCAACTCGTCGCATGAGGTGGCCAAAGTATTGGAGTTTCAGCTTTAGCATCAGTCCTTCCAATGAACACCCAGGATTGATCTCCTTTAGAATGGACTGGTTGGATCTCCTTGAGGTACAAGGGACTCTCAAGAGTCTTCTCCAGCAGCACAGCTCACAAGCATCGGTTCTTTGGTGCTCCGCCTCCTTCCTGGCCCTACTGTCGCATCCGCACACGACCGCCGCAGAGCCGGTAGCTTTCATTCTCACGGGTGGGATCTCAGACTTGCTTTCACACGTCGCCTGCTGTATTCAGACTCTTAGTTCATGCTTCACGTAACCATGTAGTGTTGTATTTAAATCCAGTTTGAAACAAAGCTTTATTTTAAGAATGTTTTGCCTACCAGCAGTGTTCTATTTTCACCAGAACCTCTTACCTTGTTGTGACATCTCAAAACTCAGAAACTCTTACATGTTGATATGAATATCAATTTCATTTTAGCAGAGTTTGAAACAGAGTTTGAACAGAGAAGTGAAAAAATCAGGGTGCCCATTTTATCAGGTTCCTCCAGGCAGAAAATTGAAGCTTGATGTTGTTCAGTCACTCAGTCGTGTCCAACTCTTTGTGACCCCATCGATTGCAGCACTCTGGGCTTCCCTGTCCTTCACCATCTCCTGGAGCTTGCTCAAACTCATGTCCATTGAGTCGGTGATGCCGTCCATCCAGCTCATCTCTGTTGTCGCCTTCTCCTTCTGCCCTCAGTCTTTGAAATTGAAACTGTTAGAAGGCAGAGTTCGTGCAGCTTATGGGCTCCTTGACTCAATTTTTTTGCAAGAATTTTCCTATATATTTTTCAAGTGTGACCTTTCCTTCATATAATAGCAAATAACAGAATTAGAAGAAACTAATTTGAAATGATGGATTGTTTCTACCCTGACAATCTGAACACAAAGGAACTAGTGGGAACTGCAAAGATCGGGGGGCCAGGCTTTTAAGAATATTTTAGGTTGGCAAATAATAACTAGTATGCTTTAAATTTTAACAATTTTTATTCTGATAAAAAATATCCTTTTCTAGAAGGCTTCCAGTGTGGCTGCCTCCTGCTGGAAGCCTTGGATGATGGAATCAGGGCACTTCCTGTCTGTCTGTACAGGACCCTGGGCTCAACTCTAAGGAATCCCTGGATCGCCCCTGGATCCTGGCCACCGCTTGCCAAAAGATACTCGTAACAGATTTGTTCTGGCGATTGAACTGTTTAATTACAAAGATTCTTTCAGTTTCCTGATATGGGCAACATGTGGAGCCCAGTGATGATGATTTCTTTAAGAGACACGTGCCAGCTCCTACATGAGGGTGAGCCCCCTGTCCAACGATGAGAGACCCTGCCTGGGTGTGACCTGTGCCTCCAGGGAGAGCAACTTTATGCTAGTTTAAACCTGACTGATGCTGAAGCTGAAACTCCAATACTTTGGCCACCTCATACGAAGAGTTGACTCACTGGAAAAGAGTCTGATGCTGGGAGGGATTGGGGGTGGGAGGAGACGGGGACGACAGAGAATGAGATGGCTGGATGGCATCACCGACTCGATGGACATGAATTTCAGTGAACTCCGGAAGTTGGTGATGGACAGGGAGGCCTGGCGTGTTGTGATTCATGGGGTCGCAAAGAGTCGGACACGACTGAGCGACTGAACTGAACTGAAACCTGACCAAGTTCTGTCTACATAGTAGATTTAGACCTCTCTGTCTTGTCTAGGGGCTTCCCTGGTGGCTCAGATGGTAAAGAATCCACATGCAGTGCAGGAGACCTGGGTTCAATCTCTGGATTGGGAAGATCCCCTGGAGAAGGGAATGGCAACTGACTCCAGTATTCTTACCTGGAGAACCCCATGGACAGAGGAGCCTGGAGGGCTGCAGTCCATGGGGTCACAAACAGTCAGACGTGACTGAACGATGAACACTTTGACTTTTCAATCCTGTCTGCACTGATTATGTTTAGACAAGATTGTGTGCTTTCTATGATGAGAATATTTCCACCTGACCACGTCCTGTGTGCACCAGGATGTGGAGACCTGGGTGCAGCCTGGGCCTGTCCTCTGTCCTGGAAAACTCCGTGCCTGAATGTCAGTGCTCAGATGTCTGGGGTCTGGAGCTGAGGTGGGCTTCTCTGGGTAACGTGCCCTCCTCTGAGTAGGGTTCCATGGCCCTCCCAGGGGTCAGTGCTGCAGTAGGGCTCCTAGTCTTTCCTCCTGCCAGGCTCACCTGCCCTGGGGCTCATGGAGACGCCTCAGGTGGGCTACCTGGTAATTATTCCAGTTTTCAGCTCATTCGGTTTGAGTAGGGAGGCAGCTTCACCTGGTAAATTGATTCCGGGGTGCAGGGATCAGGCAAAAAACCAACGGGCAGCAGGTGAGGTTGCTGTGTGATCGCCTTCCGGTCGGCCGTCCCTGCTCAGCAGAGACCAGACCTGCCCCTCAGCTTCCAGCCCCGTGCCTGGTGTGTTTTCTCAACAGCTCAGCGGGAAAACAAAGGATGGAGCCTGCTGGAACCAAGGTAGTGTGTTCAACATTATTGTGACGGCTGTAAAAACAGTATCAGACAGAACCAAAGGGCAGAAGAGGAGGACTTCTCTGGGACAAGTGTGGGGAGAGGAGACCCACCCTACGCTTCTTTCTACCATCCCAGGAGGTTCCAGGAACCCACTTGTTTCCGCCTTAGGGGCCCAGCCATCAGAGACCTTGTGTCCTAACCAAGAGTCATGCGACCTCAGATGCAGGGTCTGGGGTTGTGTGGGTCTCACCACACCCACGTGGTCCGGATCCTGTACCCGGACTCCCTGTGTCTGCTTTTCACCTCAGTGTGTCTTGCCCCTCGGAGATTCTCAGCATCTGAGTTGAGGGTGTTGCCCTAATTAACCTGTGGTCCTTTTTCTTCTTTTCATCTTGGGACATTCACATGAGGTGAGGCACCTTTGAATGGGTTTCTGCTCTGTTTTCTGCTGAGTGAAAAGCTTTGGTGGTGTCATATTAATGTCATAGCGTATCACATATCTAATCCATAGAGTCGCCATTGTCTGGGGTTCCCTAGATGGATTTCAGGTAATTTAATTTTTATTTTCTATTGGACTCAAGTTGATTTCTATTGTTTTGTTAGTTTCAGCGGTATCAGAACTCAATTTGATTTTACATAGAAGCGTATCTATTCTTTCTCCATTTTTTTTCCTCATATAGATTATTACAGTCTGTTCAGTAGATTTCCCTGTTATATTCACTAGGTCCTATTTGATTATTTATTTGTTAAATATTAGTGTGTATAGTTAATCCTAAACTCTTTATTATCCCTTCTTTGCCTGTTACTTCAGGTGTTTCTTGACTTCCTACTTTAGCATTCCAGCCCCTATAATGAAAAGGACATCTTTTTGTGTGTGTTTGTTCTAGAACATCTTATAGGTCTTCATAGAATCTTTCAGCTTCTTCAGTATTATTGGTCGAGGCATAGACTTGGATCACTGTGATATTGAATGGCTCTCCTTGGTAATGAACAGAAATCATTCTGTCATTTTTGAGGTTGCACCCAAGCACTGCAGTTTGGACTCTTATTGACTATGATGGCTACTCCATTTCTTCTAAGGGATTCTTGCCCACAGTAGTAGATATAATGGTCATCTGAGTTAAATTCACCCATTCCAGTCCATTTTAGTTCACTGATTGCTAAAATGTCAATGTTCACCCTTGCCATCCCCTGTTTGACCACTTCTAATTTACCTTGATTCATGGACCTAACATTCCAGGTTCCTCTGCAATATTGCTCTTTACAGCAATGGACCTTGCTTCCATCACCAATCACATCCACAACTGGGCATTGTTTTCACTTTGGCTCTGTCTCTTCATTCTTCCTGGAGTTATTTCTCCACTGATCTCCAGTAGCATATGGGGCACCTACCGACCTGGGGAGTTTATCTTTCAGTGTCATATATTTTTGCCTTTTCATACTGTTCATGGGATTATCAAGGCAAGAATACTAAAGTGGTTTGCCATTCCCTTCTCCAGTGGACCACGTTTTGTCAGAACTCTCCATCATGACCCGTCCGTCTTAGGTGGCCCTACACAGCATGGCTCAGTTTCATTGAGTTAGACAAGGCTGTGGTCCGTGTGACCAGTTTGATTAGTTTTCTGTGTTTGTGGGTTCTACCTGGACTACCTGTCTGGATTCTACCTGAACAAACACAAAAGGGCTTGAGTCTCACTACTATTTCCCCATAAAGCATCACACAAACACCCAATCCAGACGAATCTTTTCAGGGTCCACAGTACACTGCTGAGGGTGCTTATATGCCAGGAGGCAGCATTGTCAGGAAGGAGGCTTGAACTGAGATCCCCAGGACCAGCAGAGGTGAAGACTGGCTTAATTTTGCCTTGAAATTCCTAGCGGCCTTGATCCCACAATGCAATCTTGTCCCAGCCCAACATAGCACACACTAAACCTTTAAAAATTGTTCAGTGAAGGGCACCCTGCCAGACTGTTTCCACTTCACCCCAGTTCAGCAGTGGGACTCAAGCCTGCTTGGCCTCCAGGGATGGAATAGCGTCCCATGCTAGGGAGGTCAGACATCATACAGTAGGCACTGCTTTCCTTCCCTTTTCTTTAACATCTTGCCAATACTACCCGCAGCATAATCCAGTTGACCTGCTGCGATGATTGTCACTGTACTGATTCGATATGAAGTCATCTTGTCTTCCCTGGTGGCTCAGCTGCTAAAGAATCCGCCTGCAATGCGGGAGACCTGGGTTCGATCCCTGGGTTGGGAAGATACCCTGGAGAAGGGAAAGGCTGCCCACTCCAGTATTCTGGCCTGGAGAATTCCATGGACTATACAGTCCAAGGGGTCGCAAAGAGTCGGGCACGACTGAGCGACTTTCACTTCACTTCACTTCATGGGGTTTCTCTATGGTGTTCAGGGGACTATTTGCCTTAAGAGTTCTAGCAGAGTGATGAGCATCAGGTCTTCATGCCTTTTCAACCTCAGATACCCTTTTTTTTTTTTTGCCAATGGAAACCAGGAAGATAACAGGTAACTGGTCTGGATCGTCTCTTAGAGCTACAGAGTTGTACGTCTGTGTGGGTGGAAGGGAGGAGGAAAGGGTACAGTCCACGTGGGTGATTCATTACAGGGATAGATCTGCTTTCGTTTGGGTACTTACCCACTAATTTGTTCCAGGCCGTGCTCTTTCTTTCTTTCTGAAACCCTTTCTTTGAACTCTCAGCATCTCTTTCTGGGATGTCAATTTATTGCCTTCTATGTCTGTCCTCACTTGGCCTAGACTAGACCTCATATACTTGGATCTTCCTTTGCCTGACTGACTACTCTTGGCCTCCTACCCTTCATGGACCATCCATCCGTGTCTCCAAGGGTTAGAGTTCCCTACTTTCTGTGTTACTCTTTCTGAGTGAGAAACCGTTTACTGGATCTATGTACAACGTTTTGTTTAAGCTTCAGTCTCTCACTGGGGATTTTGCGGGGTGCGCGTCTAGGCTCCTGAGGAAGAAGTGCTCGAGGTTTGTTGGGGTGCATGTGCCTTTTGATCAATGGAGCTCTCAGGAAACAGGCCAAGGTGCGGGAAGGACATAAGGCCTGACTTGAGAGTGTTTCTTTCAGGCATTCAGAGACTGTCCATCTCCATTCTAGTGGCTACTGTCAATGGGTGTTCCCACCCACAGCCTAGGGCAATTCTTCTTCCTCCAGACTCTCTTCCACGTTGATTGCCTATAGCCTTGCCATGTTGTCATTTGTGAGTTATTGCAATGTGACTTCCCATTGTCCTTTCAATTGGCATTCCTGCAATAATCAGGGATGCTGAGCGCCTTGTTTGGTGGGGGAGGTTGGGTGCGTCTGTGCTTTTCTGGTTTTTTCTTTCTTCTCCTTTAAGGGTGGAGGACAATTTTCCTTAGGAAGTTGGCTTCCTGAACAGCCACTGCCATTCCCTGGGGGCAACTGGTTCAGAAGCCCAGGCCTTGAGGATTGAACTGAGGTGCCTGTGGTCATGTTGTAGTTACAGGAAATGTCCAAAAGGAGGCAGCACATTCCCATGCCCTCCTTTGGATCCTGGGGGCAAGCGGACCCTTAGCGCCAGCTAGCCTCCTGGACTGTGCAATAAAGGATTGGAATGTGCCTGAGCAAAGAAGACAGGGCCTAGAGACCCCTGGCTCCGGCAGCGCAGGCGCAGACGCGTGAGATGCCCGGCTCCGGTGCAACCGACCACGTGCAGAATCGTGGCTGAGATGAGCTACCCCGCGCCCAGGGTTAGGGCGGTGGCCTAGAGGAGCTGTACCACGTTCAGGAGGCGGTGGCTGCTTGGGCACCAGAGGGCCGAGAGGAGCTGATCTACATTCAAAGCAGGAGGTGCGGCCTTGAGGAGATACCCCTCGTCCAAGGTAAGGTACAGCGGCTGCGCCTTGCTGGAGCAGCTGGGAAGAGATACTCCACGACCAAGTGGAATATAAGAATCCAGTGTTCTGGGGAGGAAGGAACAAGATGGCGGAGGGATAAGACGGCAAAACCACTTTCTCCCCCACAAATTCATCAAAAGAACATTTGAACGCGGAGTAAAGTCCACAAAACAACTTCTGAATACTGGCAGAGGACATCAGGCTCCCAGAAAAGCAGCCCATTGTCTTCTAAAGGAGAGAGAAGAAATCCAGCTCCACCCACCAGAACACCGACACATGCTTCCCTAACCAGGGAACCCAGACAAGTCACCCATCCAACCCCACACACAGCGAAGAAATTACATAATAAAGAGAACTCCACAAACTGCAAGAAGAGGGAAAGTCCACCCCAAGCAAAGCAATATAAGCAAGATGAAGAGGCAGAGAAATACCCAGCAAGTAAAGGAACAAGATAATTGCCCACCAACACAAACAAAAGAAGAAGATATAGGGAATTTACCTGATAAAGAATTTCAAATTTTGATGGTGAAAATGATTCAAAATCTTGAAAGCAAAATGGAGTTACAGATAAATAACCTGGAGAAAAGGATTGAGAAGATGGAAGAAAGATTTAATAAGGACTTAGAAGAAATAAAAAAGAGTCAATATACAATGAATAATGCAATAGATGAGATCAGAAACACTCTGGAGGGAACAAACAGTAGAATAACAGAGGCAGAAGACAGGATAAGCGAACTAGAAGATAGAATTGTAGAAATAAATGAAACAGAGAGGAAAAAAGAAAAACGAATTAAAAGAAATGAGGACAATATTAGAGACCTCTGGGACAATGTGAAACGCTCCAACATTCGAATCATAGGAGTCCCAGAAGAAGAAGACAAAAAGAAAGACCATGAGAGAATACTTGAGGAGATAATAGTTGAAAACTTCCCTAAAATGGGGAAAGAAATAATCACCCAAGTCCAAGAAACCCAGAGAGTCCCCAACAGGATAAACCCAAGGTGAAATACTCCAAGACACATATTAATCAAATTAACAAAGATCAAACACAAAGAACAAATATTGAAAGCAGCAAGGGAAAAGCAGCAAATAACACATAAGGGGATTCCCATAAGGAAAACAGCTGATCTTTCAACAGAAACTCTTCAGGCCAGAAGGGAGTGGCAAGACATACTTAAAGTGATGAAAGAAAATACCCTACAGCCCAGATTACTATACCCAGCAAGGATCTCATTCAAATATGAAGGAGAAATCAAAAGCTTTACAGACAAGCAGAAGCTGAGGGAATTCAGCATCACCATACCAGCTCTCCAACAAATGCTAAAGGATCTTCTATAGACAGGATACACAGAAAGAGTGTATAAACTTGAACCCAAAGCAATAAAGAAAATGGCTACGGGATCGTACTTATCAATAATTACCTTAAATGTAAATGGGTTGAAATTTTCAAAAAGGCTAGGAAACAATTCTCATAGCCATCAATAGTTCAGTGTTGAGTTCATGAATAGTTTTTAAAGTTTGGGACAAACTGTAGTATTTGCTATTTGAAGTACTATTTGTAATTGGCATATTACGATGTAACATTGGTCTTCATTTCCATCTTAAAACGCCTAAAAATGCCTAACAGGTTTTTAGATTTGTGAATTTTAGTTGAAATGTATTTTACAATGTTACTAAACCTGCAGAAATATTGAAATATTTCAGAGAACTTATTCACTGTACATTTAATTTATTTTATTTATAAAAGTTATGAACTGTAGAAAGTTTTACTTGTTGGGTCAAATGCTTGTTGCTTCAAATGCTTGTTGCATTTGAAGTGCTAGTTACAAGAAAATCAAATACCTTCAATGTATAAATGCTATTAAGTTTTTAAAGGACTCTGGAGTATAAGTAAGTTTGTTTAAAGAAATTTAGTCTGTTCAACTTGAAAAAAATAAATAAAATTGGAAAAAAAATAAAAAAATAAAATAAAAAGGAAATAAATCTTTGTATTCCAATTAAATTTCAGGTTTAAATTGTGTAAAACAATAATAAATGTAAGATACTGTGTAAGACTCACACTATCACATACAAATGATTGAAAGCAGGTTTGTAAGGTGAGAGAGAATCAGGGCACTAAAGATCTGAAATGTAGGTATGAACTTAGGGCTGATCTGATACATTTGCTTTCTTCTACTCTTTCCCAAGATGTTTTAGGCTTGTAAAAGACAATAATTAAACAACTATGTTAATGTTTAAAAATAAATAAATAAATAAATTAAGGATTTTGAGATAAAAAAAAAAAAAGAAGACAGGGCCTGAGTCTCACTCCTCTACAGCATCTCACAAACAGCCCGTCCAGACGAGTCCCTTCAGGGCCCACAGTGCACTGCTGGGAGTTCTTGGGTGTCAGAAGGCTGCATTCTCAGGCAGGAGGCTGGAACTGGGATCCCCAGCACCAGGAGAGGGAGAGGCTGCCTGAATAACTTCACATATGCAGATGACAGCACCCTTATAGCAGAAAGCGAAAAAGAATTAAATAGTGTCTTGATGAGAGTGAAAGAGGAACATGAAAAAGCTAGCTTAAAACTCAACATTCAAAAAACGAAGATCATGGCATCTGGTCTTATCACTTCATGGCAAATAGGTGAGGCGTCAATGGAAGCAGCGAGAGTGATTTTTCTTTTTTTTCCCAAAATCACTGCAGTTAGCGACGCAGCCGTGAAATTAAAAGACGCTTCCTCCTCGGAAGAAAAGCTGTGACCAATCCAGACAGCACATTAAAAAGAAGAGATATACTTTGCTGACGAAGGTCCGTCTAGTTGTAGAGCTCGATGGAGATGCCTCTGAAAAAGGGAGACGGACAGCCTTCTCGGAGACTGACAATTTGCTTTATTTTACAAGCGCTCTTATATAGTTTAACAAGGAAGCAAGACTTTAACAGCTATATCAGCACGACAAAAACCAGGACACCTGTGGAGTGTTGATAAACTTAGATTTACATCGCTTTACCAGACTTGCTGGCTCCACTTCTAAGTGTAATTAGTTTCCTAAGCTTCAGGTCAGCTATCAATCAGGGTTACCGGCGTGGCTTTCAATTAACTCAAGGACTACGTGTGTAGGGAGTATTCCTAAAGCTAAATAAAAAAGAACAAAGGAAGTGTTTCTTAGGCTAGGGAGTGTTTCTTGCGCTGCATGCCAAGGGTTGTTAAGGGCTGAATGAAACAGCTTCAAAGGGCAAGATGTTTGTGAGAACATTGGAGATGTGCCGAGCGAGGCCGGTCCTCCGCCAAGGCCTCTGGTAAGGACCTTCTCCTCAGGCACCTCTTCCTCAGTTTCTCAACATCTCCTCCCTTTCTTTTTTAATGCCAAGACGGCTGCGATTGTTTTTACTCCTGTGGTGTAGGCGTAGGAGGGCCTGGTCCAGAGGCATCAGAATCCTAGAAGCCCAAAAATAATAACAACAGCAATCAATACATAGAGCGGCCAATGCAGAGAAGAAATCCACTTATGAGGATCAAAAGAAGAGAAGGCGTTAGACAAAGCGTCATAGAAGGCCGAACTGTACATCTCGGGGGGCAATTGAGCATAATAACGGCTATTTGTTCCTTAAGCCTGTCTATGTCTAAAGCTATGTTAGAGCTATTATGAATCATTTGTAAATGGGCCTTAATAACTTCCCAAGGATATTTAGTGTGATTATAAGGTAAATTAGTAACACAAAAGTTAGTAAAGTTCCAATAACATTTTAACTTCAATTGTGATTGTATTCTCGTTATCTGATCCCCTACATACAGTAATGCGTCCTGGAACTCATCTAGGCATGCCTGAATCTGTTGATTTATTTTAGCCTGTTGGGACCATAGCTCCTGAGAATCTTTGTGCCAGGTAGTAATGAATTCATGATTTTGTATGGAGTTATACAAAGCCATGCCAGAGATAGTCCCTAGGAGATTACACCAATTAGACTAATAATCCCTGCTATAATCCACCCTACAAATCTTTTGTAATGCTTAGACAATCATTTTACCAAAAAGGACTGAAACATGGAATCAGTCCAGGGCTCAGCCAGAGAAACAGGTATCCATAAGTCCGGTCGCTGTTTCATGAGGAAAAGCCCATCAGTACTCTGGTTGAAAACAATAGTATGATTCAAACAAGTATAAAGCTGACAATTAGTACCGTTGATTAGTTTTCCATCATGAATAAATTTTCCCATAGCAAACAAAAAGGGAGGGTGCACACAAGCTTGTACACAGCCCATAGAATTATATTCTATAGTATAATTTTGTTCCCCCAAAACGCGAGCATGGCCTATGGAGGTGGCAAAGGGATGTAGAGAAGCAGGTATTTTCCAGATGTGCCAATGTTCTGGTCCTAAATGAGGGGTTACTACATGAGGCCGAGGGGGAGAGAGGCCACCATTATACCAGATTAAAACATCGTCTCATTGATGCCAGAAACCCGTTACAGAACGTTTGAATTGAACCTCTCAGTAAGATCACATTCCGTATTTTCCCAGTCTGGACAATTAACAAACATACCATGAGGCCCCCAGTCAACAAAGGTAATGTTCGAATGAATTGATATTTTCCCAAAAATTCCCCTGCAGTCAGTCTGTCCATAGCAACGGTGGTCCTTGATGCTTCTTTCTCTAGGATACCACTTCACATGGTGGCTCATCAGGAAGAAATAAGGAGCTGGTTTTGTTGCCAATTTGTCCATGATGGTATTTCTTGATGTTGTTTAGCAGAAAATATGCAGTGGCAAAAAATCCCAAACGAAAACCAGTTTCATTGGAGTAAGAATACCCCCAACCACTGAGGGTATATAGTCATGCACAGTGGCCCCTTCGCAAAGCACGTAGGCAGAACTCGATACCCCAAGGATATATTTATCCTCTTTGCCTCTTCTTGTGGGTGGCTTGGCCTGCGCTTAGACCAAGGCAGGGGGAAGTGTTCACTGTCGTCGGTAAAGACAAGGGGACTTGCCTCATCCCATTCAGCGAACTGCAGCAGTGGAGGGGTCGGGACGTGTGCCCAGTGTGTGTAATTCGCACTTACCATGGAGGCACAGGACAACACGGCCAACATACTCAGGAGGAGCTTATCCAGTGTCTTGGGGGTTCCCGTTTCTTTGAGGACATCCTCGGCTTTCCGCATCAGATTCTTTATCTGAGCCCAGGTCGGGTAACTGGGCTTCCCCGGTGTCGTTTGGCCCCCTGCTGGCGATTTTCCAGCGAGACCGTAGCCATCCGCTTGGTGATGCTTGTCACCCACTTTGGCGTTCCCGAGGGATTGGTCGGATCGGCAGTATATTCCGCTGCGGAACCCAAGTTTCTTCTCCTCCATCTGTAATGACAAGACCAAATCCTTTGCCTAGGAGTTTTAATACCCCTGGCTGCCAGTTATCTAAACGCTTCACCCATACAGTAATATTCAGTGCGGATGAAGGGAGAGTTTTAGATTGTTCAAAATGATGTTGTCCTCTCGTTACATGATCGTCATTTTTATTTAAAAAATTAATAGTAAATAAGATCAAAAGTAAATAATTCTTAATACCGTACTTCATGCCTAATGTCCCCCCTTTTAATTTTGTAGTTGTGAGCTTGAGAGTGCGATGCGCTCGTTTTATGATAGCTTGTCTCTGTGAATTGTAAGGGATGCCATGGATATGGCGAATGTCCCAATCATTTAAGAATGAGGAGAATGTGGCCGAAGTAAAAGCCGGGCCATTGTCTGTTTTGAGCGCAAGAGGGAGTCCCATTACCGACAATGCAGCAAGGAGGCCATGAATGGCTGCTTTGGCAGATTTTGAAGTGGCAGCAGTTGCCCATATGTGCCCGTGCCTGCACGGACGATTCAACGTTTGGCACGAATCGGCTCCTGCTGGCTTAGAAAAAAGTAGAGAAAAGATGGAGTCGAGAGGATTGCAGTGTATAACAGCAATCCTTTATTATGTAGAGTGCCCCTTATATATGCAAGGACAAACAAAATTTTAGTCAGTACATCAGGAATGTATATCCCTAGGGTTACAGAAAGAATTGTTCTTTTACACAATGATCTCTTCCTCTCACGACGTCAGAGGCAAGGTAATAACAAACTTGTTTGTCTTTTAAACTTAAACTACATGCCCTTCCCACTTGCCTCCATCCGCCTTAGCCCGGGGTTGATGTTTATCCAACATGGCCAAAGGGGTGGTGGGACAGGGGGCAACTGCCTTTACAGGCTCCTTGAAACAAGGATTGCTCCCAGGGCAGGCACCCGAGGCGCACCGCTCCCCACAGCTCCCCCTTTTTATTTCTTTAATGTTGGATAAAGATCTATTAAGTGAGGGCAGTTAAAGGGAGGCGTCAGGAAGTAGGGCGGCAGTAAGACAAGAGTTAACCATTCCTTTTAATACGGGTGAACGCCATGAGCTGGCGAGTGATAAAATTGGATAAGCATTGTACAATACAAGGACCACAACAGAGCACACATATAACCACAAGCAGAATCAAAAGCAAAGATTTCCACCAGTCTGTATGAAACCATGATTTGACTTGTTCCCAGAATGGCACAGAGGAGTCTTGCATAGCCTCTACTTGTTCCTTCATATCATTAACAGCATCGGAAACGTTGGAAGACAAATCAGGAATATAAACACAGCATTCTACTTTTATAACAGCACAGGTCCCTCCCTGAGCAGCTGTAAGAATATCTAGAGCCATTCGGTTTTGTAAAACAGCTTTCCGCATTTGCTTTTGCTCTTCATTTAAAGCCTCTATAGCCCTTTTTGCATCTAGGAGGGCTTGCTGCGTGAAATTTGTTAGGGCATCTACATGTGCCATGATATCAGCATTGCCAAGGGAAGGAACAAAAACAGCAGTTAAATAATCATACCAGTGAAAAACCGATCGAGACCAACGAGCTTTCAAAAGGGGAAGATTAGCGGGGTTTTTCATAGTAGAGCGAGTGATTCAGCCAGGAGCAAACACAAATCCAAGGCTACAGCGTCCCACCCAACCAAGGGGAAGCCAGGGCCAAACATTAGAGCCACAAATCCATCTTGTCCCGTTAGGAGCCACCCATCTTATACCGGGACTGTTTCCCAATCGGATCCCGGCCAGAGGGTGTGAGCATCACGATTAAAGGTTACATCAGTCACCCGAGTACACATAGAAGTAGGGGTAATGCCCACATGCTTTAACAAATGTTTGCCAAAGTCTTTCCCCCCAAAATGAGGTTGATGTTCTCGTTGCTCCCAGCAAATGTCCGCTTGTCTCAGCAACTGTCCTTTCTCCGGGGTCATCCAAAAGTACTCATCCCAAATCTGATAATAATCTCCAAAAACCCGACTGGAACAAGTCTTATTTTTGCTGGTATTAGAATAAGTGCGGTATGCATCTTCAACAGCCTTATAACTCACATTAACGTTGAACTGTAGCGAGGAGCTTGCCTTCTGATTACCCATGTCGTTACACTCAGGAAGGGCAGAGACATTTAGATTGATGAGACTTCTGTGAGATTGCTTATACTGGATTAAAAAGTCACAGACTGCAGGAAAATGCATTTGTTGTATAGGGGATACCCACCAAGGAAACCCATCGACTACAGACAAAGGCATAGCAGTGCAAACCCAGCAGGCGGAGCTGTTGTGAAAGTCAGCATAAGAATGAGCCCATGACAGGAAGACGTTTCCCTCAGAAGAAAAAGGCGAGCTAGATACAATCAGAGCAAGGAGATAAGCCCCTTGCCCAAATACTGGGCTAGCAGAAGATTTATCCGCGGTGACAAAGCCTATCTGATTTAAAAGGAGCAGCAAAGATATAAGAATTGCAGTTGGAGAGGACGAGGATGATTCAGCGGCGTTTATGCGAGCCTCATGCAGCAGTGTTCTCAGCTGCTGACTGGTCGGCAACGGGGCAGCTTCCCTCAGGGTCAAGCGCTGCATCTGGGCGGTCAGGGATCGCCTCCGCCGTGCGTACCAGCCTTTCCGGGAGCCAGCGCGGTGTTTCGGCATCCTGCGGAAAAACACAAACATGACCCCTTCCCCAGATTAATACAGGATCGGGGCCGTACCATTTGCCATCCAATGGATCCTTCCATTTTACCAGAGGACGCGCCTTTGTCGCATCATGATGCCAAAATCGCTGAGCTGCAGAGCGTCCATCGCGGTCCAGAGTCAAAAAGTTCAGAACGAATAGGGCGTGATAAAGAAGGTTAGTAGGGGTGTCTCCGTACACTGTCCCCCTTTTCAATTTATTAAGTTGATGTTTTAACGTTTGATGGGCACGTTCAACAATACCTTGCCCCTGAGGGTTGTAAGGGATACCGGTTTTGTGGGCGATGCCAAAACGACTGCAGAAAGTCTGGAAAGCCTTACCAGTATATCCAGGACCGTTATCAGTTTTTAAACAGCGGGGCATCCCCATGGTAGCAAAACAACGCAAGCAATGCTGAATGCAATGACGGCTAGCTTCCCCGGATTGAAGGGAGGCTAAAAGGAAGCCAGAAAAAGTGTCAACAGTCACATGCACATATTTGAGTTTTTCAAAAGAGGGAATGTGTGTGACATCCATTTGCCACAGTGCGTTGGGCAATAGCCCACGGGGATTAACACCATAGGAAGGAACCACAAAGAATTGCAGACAGGTAGGGCAAGCTTTAACTATTTGCCGGGCAGCCTCTCGGCTGATATCAAATTGTAGACGTAAAGAATGGCTATTTTGATGATGAAGGGCATGAGAGGCTTGTGCAGCGGAAATGGGGGTAAGAGAATAAATGCTGTGTGTGGCTTGATCTGCGAGAGCGTTACCAGAAGCTAATGGTCTCGGCAGGTTAGTGTGCGCTCGAATGTGACCAAAGAAGCATGGCGACGTTTGGGTTTGAAGAAGTTGCTGAATGAGGGAGAATAGAGTATAGATGGAAGATTTAACGGCGCCTATAAAAGGCACTGTCTCAAGGACCGTGAGAGCGTGAACTACATAATGGCTGTCAGAATAAAGATTAAGGCTGTGAGGAACTTGCTGCAAAGCACGGAGAACGGCAAAGAGTTCAACTTCCTGTGCCGATTGATAGGAAGTTTGACAGGAATATGGAATCCCAGCAATAACAAGTCCAGCAACGCCATTTGAAGAGCCATCTGTAAAGAAAGTAATTCCATCAGGAAGGGGCTTCTGGCGAACAACCTTAGGAAACAAAAAGGAATGAGTGTATGCAAATTGCAGCAATCTGTTAGGGGGATAATGTTGAATGATTTGTCCAGGATAATTGGCGAGCGCTAATCCCCAGTCGTCAGAGAATTGAAAGAGCCAGGACTGTTTTTCACAAGAAAAAGGAACACAAATAAAGGAAGGCTCTTGCCCGAGATATAGGGTAGATTCCGTTCGGCCTTTGGCAATAATTTTGGAAATAAGGACATGGTAGGGTGTCAAAACACGAGAAGGAGATGGTGGAAGATGAATCCAGCGCAGGGGGGTTTCCTGAAAAAGAACTCCAGTAGGAGAGTGAGAGGACGGCAAGACATATAGTCCCCAGGGTTTCTGATAATCACAATACCCAGATTGCTGTTGGGAAATAGCAGCTTCTACCAGCTGGAGTGCCCGTTCCCCTTCTGGTGTCAAGGTCCTAGGGGAGGAAGGATGAGGATCGCCTTTAAGAATGTTAAATAAGGGCTGTAGTTGTCCTGTTGTTAAGCGCAGCTGAGGATGGAGCCAATTGATGTCGCCAAGAAGCTTTTGAAAATTATTAAGAGTAACTAAATTGTCACGAGACAGCTTAACGGGTTGGGTATAGAAACCGGTACGCTCTAGGTGAAATCCTAGATAAGAAAAGGGGGGAAAGGTTTGTACCTTTTCCTTGGCAATACAAAGTCCAGCGTTAGTGAGGGAGATTTCAAGGGAGCCGTACGCAGCAAGAAACCTGGTCTCATTGCTGTGGGCAAGAAGAATATCATCCATATATTGCAATATATATACATCAGGGAAAGAAGTTCGTGTGGTACAAAGAGCAGCAGCAACGAATTTGTGACAAACTGTTGGGCTATTAGCCATGCCTTGTGGCAGTACTTTCCAGCGATATCGAGCCATCGGCTGAGCAAAGTTAGTAGAGGGTACACTGAAGGCAAAACGAGGACAATCCTGAGGAGCAAGAGGGATAGTGTAAAAACAGTCTTTGAGATCTATAATTATGAGGTGGGCATTGTGCGGAATAGCCATGGGAGAAGGCAACCCTGGCTGCAAGGGTTAGGGTTAGGGTTAGGGTTAGGGTTTAGGGTTAGGGTTAGGGGTTAGAGTTAGGGTTAGGGTTAGGGTTAGGGTTTAGGGTTAGGGTTAGGGTTAGGGTTAGGGTTAGGGTTAGGGTTAGGGTTAGGGTTAGGGTTAGGGTTAGGGTTAGGGTTAGGGTTAGGGTTAGGGTTAGGGTTAGGGTTAGGGTTAGGGTTAGGGTTAGGGTTAGGGTTAGGGTTAGGGTTAGGGTTAGGGTTAGGGTTAGGGTTAGGGTTAGGGTTAGGGTTAGGGTTAGGGTTAGGGTTAGGGTTAGGGTTAGGGTTAGGGTTAGGGTTAGGGTTAGGGTTAGGGTTAGGGTTAGGGTTAGGGTTAGGGTTAGGGTTAGGGTTAGGGTTAGGGTTAGGGTTAGGGTTAGGGTTAGGGTTAGGGTTAGGGTTAGGGTTAGGGTTAGGGTTAGGGTTAGGGTTAGGGTTAGGGTTAGGGTTAGGGTTAGGGTTAGGGTTAGGGTTAGGGTTAGGGTTAGGGTTAGGGTTAGGGTTAGGGTTAGGGTTAGGGTTAGGGTTAGGGTTAGGGTTAGGGTTAGGGTTAGGGTTAGGGTTAGGGTTAGGGTTAGGGTTAGGGTTAGGGTTAGGGTTAGGGTTAGGGTTAGGGTTAGGGTTAGGGTTAGGGTTAGGGTTAGGGTTAGGGTTAGGGTTAGGGTTAGGGTTAGGGTTAGGGTTAGGGTTAGGGTTAGGGTTAGGGTTAGGGTTAGGGTTAGGGTTAGGGTTAGGGTTAGGGTTAGGGTTAGGGTTAGGGTTAGGGTTAGGGTTAGGGTTAGGGTTAGGGTTAGGGTTAGGGTTAGGGTTAGGGTTAGGGTTAGGGTTAGGGTTAGGGTTAGGGTTAGGGTTAGGGTTAGGGTTAGGGTTAGGGTTAGGGTTAGGGTTAGGGTTAGGGTTAGGGTTAGGGTTAGGGTTAGGGTTAGGGTTAGGGTTAGGGTTAGGGTTAGGGTTAGGGTTAGGGTTAGGGTTAGGGTTAGGGTTAGGGTTAGGGTTAGGGTTAGGGTTAGGGTTAGGGTTAGGGTTAGGGTTAGGGTTAGGGTTAGGGTTAGGGTTAGGGTTAGGGTTAGGGTTAGGGTTAGGGTTAGGGTTAGGGTTAGGGTTAGGGTTAGGGTTAGGGTTAGGGTTAGGGTTAGGGTTAGGGTTAGGGTTAGGGTTAGGGTTAGGGTTAGGGTTAGGGTTAGGGTTAGGGTTAGGGTTAGGGTTAGGGTTAGGGTTAGGGTTAGGGTTAGGGTTAGGGTTAGGGTTAGGGTTAGGGTTAGGGTTAGGGTTAGGGTTAGGGTTAGGGTTAGGGTTAGGGTTAGGGTTAGGGTTAGGGTTAGGGTTAGGGTTAGGGTTAGGGTTAGGGTTAGGGTTAGGGTTAGGGTTAGGGTTAGGGTTAGGGTTAGGGTTAGGGTTAGGGTTAGGGTTAGGGTTAGGGTTAGGGTTAGGGTTAGGGTTAGGGTTAGGGTTAGGGTTAGGGTTAGGGTTAGGGTTAGGGTTAGGGTTAGGGTTAGGGTTAGGGTTAGGGTTAGGGTTAGGGTTAGGGTTAGGGTTAGGGTTAGGGTTAGGGTTAGGGTTAGGGTTAGGGTTAGGGTTAGGGTTAGGGTTAGGGTTAGGGTTAGGGTTAGGGTTAGGGTTAGGGTTAGGGTTAGGGTTAGGGTTAGGGTTAGGGTTAGGGTTAGGGTTAGGGTTAGGGTTAGGGTTAGGGTTAGGGTTAGGGTTAGGGTTAGGGTTAGGGTTAGGGTTAGGGTTAGGGTTAGGGTTAGGGTTAGGGTTAGGGTTAGGGTTAGGGTTAGGGTTAGGGTTAGGGTTAGGGTTAGGGGTTAGGGTTAGGGTTAGGGTTAGGGTTAGGGTTAGGGTTAGGGTTAGGGTTAGGTTAGG